>NC_060960.1:10790118-10907618 GCF_910589235.1 Vespa crabro | reverse complement strand
GAACTTCTCGTTTAGTCGTATGAAGTACTTTTGCCAAGATCATAAGTAATTTCAGAGATAGATAGATAGAGATTGAGAGAGAGGGGGAGGAGAGAGGGAGGGGAGAGAGAGAAGATTCTGACGTTTATATCAATGTGATTCGAATTGAATTCGTAAAGGAAGAATGATTTTCCAAAAGTGAAAGGAAAGACTCGAATGAACGGAAGGGAGTTCGCAAAGGTGATGGTGAGCTTTCGACGAGCTGGGCTCGTGTCGCAGCTGCGCATCCTCCGTCGTGTGTTCTCCAGGCAGTGGTCGGTCGGATGGTTGCGAATATACCGGCACAAGTCGAAGAGAGAGAAAGAGAGAGAAAGAAAGAAAGAAAGAAAGAAAGAAAGAAAGACAGACAGACAAGACGGCGCTCGGCTTATTTCTCTACTATGCCAGCTGTGGGAGAAAACGGCCATACAGACCGCCTGCCACGACGACGACGACGACGACGACGACGACGACGACGACGACGACGAATATAGGAGAAGAAGAAGAGAAGGAGACGGATCGAGGGGAAATCGTAAGAGGGAGAGAGCAAGCGAACGAGAAAGAGAGGGAAGGATAGATAGAGACAGAGACAGTGCTTCGTCGTCGTCGACGACGGCTGGTGCCGAGAGACGGAGGGACGAGAGGCCACCGGAAATCGGTCTGTCCTTATTTGAGTGGCCGCGTGAACCACACCGAACGAGACCAGACTCGGTGCTGCTATTGATGCTTTTGATGCTGCTTTTACTGCTGCGCGCTGCTGCTACTGCTGCTAGCTGCCGCTACTGCTACAGCCGCTTCTTCACTCTTCATGATTTCTACTCTTCTTCGCCTCCTTGAGACCCACGCGAACGATAGATGAGACTCGACCGAGCCTCCGGCACATACTACCTACGCGACAAAAACTCTCTCCTTTTCTCTTCTTTTTTCTTTTTTTTTCGTTCTTATTGAAGAGCCTCTAACAAGAGACGATCCTACCTTATTCCGAGACGAAAAACTACAAACACGACGATGGCGCGATGCGTTCGTGCTCGCTTTCGTGATAAGAATATCTTTCATCCTACTCTCTGTCTCCCTCCCCCTCCCCTCTCTCTCTCTCTCTCTCTCTCTCTCTTTCCTTCTATTTATCAGTTTATGTGACTCTTTGTGCGGACGATGCAATTTTCTTTGTCCCACTCTATCGTACAATACCGCCACCATCAAGTCTCTCGTAAAACACATCACGTTGAAACAATTAAATACATCGAAATTTTTCCATTTTTCCATTAACGATCAATTATTCGAAAGTGTTATGAAATATCGATCGTGGCATTTAATTCTATTTAATAAATTTTAAAGCTTTTGAATAATCGTTCGACAATAGGCACCGCTTTATATATGTACATATTTTCGTTCTATTAACGATCAATTATTCGTTCATTGCCATATGTAAGGCAATACGAATCGTTGGGCAACGCGATACCAGACCACTAATGCGTGGAAGAACGTTTATTATCTACTGCGCGTGCTTTCTTTATCAAACCAAAATGGCCGCCGTGGTGAACCAAGAGTCGTTCGGTTTCTACATACCTCGTTCGTTTGTCCTTGACGATTCCCGGTACTCAACCGTTATCGACTACGTCGATCTAGATACTGTGTAATCTAGATTTTTATTTAATTAACGATACTTAAGTATTGCGTTTGAAATTCTTGGTATTATTACGATAGGCGGCATTGTTATACGATATAATATTCTCGGTACCTGTGTAACCGTTTTTCCAACAAAAGACCGCAAAGTTTTGTACCTGGAGAGTAAGAATTCTTTCTTTTATGACTCATGTACCTATTGTACGTTTTCTTCTTTAAAGGAACCTTAACCTTCGTAAATACGAAGTAATTGAAACTATGATAATTTATGACTTACTTAAATCCATAAACCGTCCTTAGAAATAGTGGAAAATAAGAAAAGAGAAAGTAAGGGAGCATTACTGCTAATTCCTTCAACGGACGATCGACCTTGGCTTCCACGTCTCATTCCCCTTCTCTCTCTCCCTTCCTCTCTCCCTTCCTCCTCTCCCCCCCCCCCTCTCTCTCTCTCTCTTTCTCGTTCGAACATCGGCATCCCCTCGTAAAGATCCCCGATTCATACGGGTCCTAGATGGCATCTAATTATCTCGTCGATCGTTAAACGCCATCTCGTTGAGTGTGCGTGAAGCATGCATCGTGGGGTTAAACAAGGAACGAACGAGTGGACGAAAGCTTTGTGTTGAAAGATCGAGCCGAAGAACGAAAGAGAGAAAAAAAGAGAGAGAGAATGTTCGTCGTCGATACACGTTGCGTTGGGGTGGATGAAACGGAAGACGCGTAACTCGATGCTTTGTAGGAATAAAAGGAGAGGGAGAAGAAGAGGAAGAGGGAGAAAGATAGAAGTAGAGCGTGGAAGACAGGTCAACGTCGACGAAGACTACGACTACGACTACGACTACGACGACGACGACGACGACGACGACGACGCAAAAGAGGGCTGGCTGGCTGGTTGGCTGGCTGGCGAACCCCCGAAGGAGCGTAGTAACGCGCGTAGCGGTAGCGGTAGCGGTGACCTCCCTCTTTTTCCCCTGTCTCTCTTGTTTCGTCGTGGCAACCCCCGCGGCCCCTCCGGCGCGTCCCCGTCATCCCTGCCGCGACGGGCGTCGGAGCACGATCATTGGTTCGCTGGTTTCAACGCAGACACGAGGAGGCACACGCAGCTGCCACCGGCTGGCTCTCTCGTTCCACCGCCGGACCCGATCGGCCGGCCAGTAGTAAGTCCGGAGGAGTAGCACCGTGCGTACGGTGCGCCAGTTCGCGCGCGTTAATCAAAACGATATTATTGAGACGCCCGACTTTTTTTTACCATTCTGTGTCTTTTTTTTCAACCGTTCGTCTTATTACTTCTTCTTTTAACTTCGTTCTGCGGTATTTAAAATCATTTATATATATATCTCTCTCTCCCCCTCGTGATTTTCTTCCTTCTACATCTACATCCTCCCCTTCGTCGTCCATTCTCGTGTCATTCCGCCATCTCGACGATCCACGCAGACAGTTTCCTCCTACGTTCAACGTCAAAATCGTCAAAACATCAGCCAACAACGACAACGATAACGACAACGACGACGTCAACGACGTCGACGAGGACGACGGCGAGGAGGAAGAGTACACGAAGCGACACCTTCCGTCGACGGCGTGGACTCCGCTCTGTGGTCGCACGTGTCGCGTGAGAGACGCGTCGCGTATGCGTGTTTCGTATATACATACGCAATATACGTTGTCGTCATCGTAGTATCGTCGTCGTCGTCGTCGTCGTCGTCGTCGTCGTCGTCGTAGTAACGGACGATCAAGCTCGTTGCGCTGCTTTTGCTTCGTCTCATTTTCTTCTTTTTTTTTTTTTTCGTCTTTTTTACATTCTCTTTTTTTTTCTCTCTTTCTTTCTTTTTTTCCCCACTTTCTTTCAATTCGTTCGATTCCGAGTTTGCTCGTTCGTAATCCTCCAACGTTTTTGAATTTTCGACAACGACAGATACAGAAAGAAGTGGAAGAAGGGATGGTAGAAAGGAAAGAGGGGAAGGGAGACCCGACACTCTCGTTTTCGGATACTCTGACCCCTCCCCCTTATCTCTGTCTTTCTCCTCTCCAGCAGCGTCATCCTCTTCGTTGAGGCGCGCGCGCGTTCTCTCTCTCCCTCTCTCCTCTCTCTCTCTCTTTCTCTCTCTATATCTATCTTTCACACTCCGTATCTCCCTCGATTCGTCTCCTCCCTACCCTTCCTCCGACGTTCTCCTTCTCCGTTAGTCTCTAGCCGCAGTTCGCAGGGCGTCGCACACAGGGCGGTACCGAGAACCCTTTCGACCTGTCGTGGTCAACTAAAAACACTTCAGTTTCTCCTTCCCTATGTCATTGTAATAGTGGTCATCGTCGTCTTCACTTATTATTTTTGTTCATTATAGTTTTAAATGCACTCGAGAAACAACGTTAAGGACAACGAATCAGTATAGTCTGGTGTACGTGTAAAAATTGATTGCTCTTGATTTATTTATTTATTTATTTTTCTTTTTTTTGTCTTTTTTTTCTTCTGGTTTGAAACACGTGCTTCGAAGATCACGGTTTCTCCCTTGACATAATATAGACACACACAGACACACACGTATACTATCATACATACGTATACGCGTGTAAAGAGAAACCGAGGGAGAATCCCGCGAGAGACAGGGACGCTCCAGGGGAGCGGCAACGCGCTCTTACTTTCTCATCGGCAGCGTCTCGTTACGCCCACCCACCCACGTGTTCGTGTTTTGGACGCGCGTCACCGCCGACGCGACCGAACCGAGAGAAGCAAGCGTCGATCATAGAAAACGGACGAACAGTGTGTCGCGATAATTAAAGTGTGTGAAAAATTGAAAAGAGAAGAAATTGGTGAGAAGAGGAAATTGAAGTGAAGAATATCAGCGAAAACTCGTCGTTCGTTCGTTCGTTACGATGCAAACAGACAAGATAATGGATAGCGATTGATGAATGGGAAAAAAAATCGGATTTTTCATATTTTCATCCTTGTCTAATTCGTTCTTAGAAGAGTTTTATCGATCATATTCGAGATATATATACGTATATACGTATATACGTATATATATATATATATATACATATATCGGTATTTTGCTTCCGGTTTTTCGTCGAGTGCCTGTGATATATATCAATATATATTTCTTCTATATACTACGTTTGAAGATTAAGAGGTTAGGATGCCGCAGTGCGCCGTAGCTACGTGCCGCAACAGTCATCGGCGGACCCGTGGTCGTCGAATCCGTTACCATCGATTCCCTCAGATACCGGAAGTGCGTTCGCGATGGGTGCGCGCGTGCGGTCGCGTGCCGCTCGTGAACGGCGAGATACCGTTCAACATACAGACAGCTCGCATATGCTCCCTCCACTTTACAAACGAGTCCTACGAGAAGGACATGGAGCACCTTGTGCTTGGTCTTCCGGTGCGCAGTAGGCTGCGCCGTGGCGCCGTACCGACGATCGGCGTGCCGGTGAACGTGCAGCCGGTCACCAAGATGCTGGTCGAGGACGCAAAGCGCTCTCTCCTCAAGGTCGCGCACGCGAAAATGTTAACGGGACAACAGAAGGTAGCGGCTAGCGGCGTTGGCGATAACGGGGACGCTGACGCGACCGATGGTAATAAGCAACAACATCAGAGGCAGCAGCACCACGACCCAACAGATAAGAGACAGCATCATCAGCAACACCACAACCACCACCAGCAGCACCACCGTGCTACCAACAAGAACGGCACCAATCATCGAGCGAGCCAAGAACAGAAGATGGCGGGCATCGATGTGCTCTTAGCGCTCGGTCTGAAACCCGCACCACGGTGAGTCACCGCTTTACCGACGACACAACCACCTAAGCGATTTCTCTTTCTTTTTATTATTCCCTCTTTTCGGGGCAACAATTAGATCCCCCGAGGACGAAGACCCCAAGACGATCTAATGGATCATCCGATCGGTCATTTCTTTTGCTTTTTTTTTTCCTCTCTTTCTATTTTTCTTTTTCCTCTCCATTATTCATTTTTCTTTCGCTCATCGATTCTAAGCCGATCTCGATCGGAACTTGTAGGCTAAGACTATGTATCTATGTAACATAGTTATGTTTTCAACGTCTCTCGTATAAGACCCCGGAGAGCTCTGATTGGTCAAGATTATAAACGGTTATATCCATACGACAACAAAAGACGTTCGTGTGAACCATGTGCGAGTAATATTCTTTCCTCACATGACTATCGAAAGGATCCAAATGAAACGCGTGACGAGGGCGGCAAAAAAAAAAAAGAAACAACACCTCGATAATCCTTATAGCATATCCTGAAATGATCGAGCTTTTCTTTTTTTACTATACTAAGTATTATATAAAATTCCTGTATTATGCACTTTCTATGTACATATATATTTAGCACGCGTATGTGCAAATAATCACGTGGGGCGTTACACTATTATACAAATACATGAGAGAATTAAATATTAAAAAGTTTTCACGCTCGATCGTATTAATATTTTCGTTTTCATTAAAAACAATCGAAGCGTTCCCAAGGAAATTCTTCATAAAAACAATTGAACAATTCTTTCGACTACTTTCATTTGTCATTTTCTAGGTTATATATATATATATATATATATATATATATATATACATGACTACGTACAATTTGTCGTAGGTAAAAAATGTTTTCTTTCTTTCCCTTGTGTATTTACCGGAGAATGTCTCTTAATTTCTTTTCTCCCTAAGAATAGTAAAACTTAGGTACAGTTATAGAAATTAGATACAGAACTTGTAACTAATAAAATATATATTTACATAAAGTGTATAAATATAACATATATAACATATATATATAACATACGTAAATACAATAAACTTAACAATCTTATAAGTTTCGATAATAACATTTTCGTTGGTAAACACACAACAATCCATTGCGTATTGTATAGTAAGTATTCTTGAAAAAGGTGCTTTCTAAATTACTATACGTATAAAAAGAAAGAAGATAAAAGGAGACTACGAGAGATAAGTGAACATTGTTGATCCTTTTTCTAGTAAACGTAGTAGTAGGTATAGAAGGAGAGAAAAAAAAAGGAGAGAAGAAAGGGAAAAAGAATAAGAGGAAGGAGAAGAAGAAAAAGAAGAAAAAGAAGAAGAAGAAATAAGAAGATATAAGGTTTTATACTCGTTTCGTTATTTTCTCGTTTCTACGTGCCATAATTACGCGAAAACGAGTTTGACGTCAAATAACAGACAATCAACGGGTAAGATATTACGTAAGATTCGTTTCCGTTTTACAGGATCCTTGGTAAAAGGTTTGAAATGGGTGTTCTTACTGCGTCTCTTATGCAGATTGGTATTAAAATCGTTAAATATAAAATTACCACGCGTACATAATCGTTGTAAGAAAAATCCCGAGGTCGCACGAAATATTTCTTTTTGTTTGTCCGAATAAAACATTTTTCAGACAAAGGAGACCTTCTCAAATTTCTTTTTCGACAGTTACAAGAATCTTATCTGTTTACTTTTTATACCTGATTAATAGACACAATGGTTATTTTTAATAGAATATATAATGCTTTGTAATATAACAATGGTAAGATCGAATAACTTTTTCGATATGAAAATTATAAATTTATCTTAGAAACTTTGTTTTAGAATTGATCAAAGAAAAAAGTACGTTTCTATTCCCAAAAAGTTTTGCTACGTTTCAAGAGAAGACGATCGTTCTTTATCGATATCGAGAATCGTTATCGCTTGGTTCACGTCCAAAAATAACCGTACTCTCTATATAGTAACGCTCCCTCTCACACGGAAGCTACGATCTTTTTCTTTCTTTCGTTCTTTCTTTTCTTCTCTTTTTTTCTTTTCTTTTTTTTTTTTTTTTTAGGTTATGATCGAGTATGATCATCGTGAGTACATATTTATATGTATAATGGAGATGCTATTTTGAAAAGAATAAAATAATTTCTACTGATAATCGCGCGAAAGTAAAGAGATCATTTTCTCAAAAAATGACAATGAAATTATCGGAAGAAAATTGTATATTTCTAAATGGTACATTAGTTGAAACACACTGTTGCGTTTCTATAATCTCTTGGACACACAGTTGCAGTGGATCGATGCTTTTATAAATATACACTATGTCTCCCTCCTCTGCCCTCATATTCGTAGAATCTTTGGTTCCGATATGAAATTTTCACGTAATATGCCTAGCCAAAGATCTCCTATTTTTATAATCTTATTAATCTTGTCAAATATCATTATATTTTATCGGTGTGGACGACATATTATTTCCTCGTTAAAATCGAGTATATAATAATTGATCAAATATATATACATAGTTGATCTCAAATATAATTGACAAGTTAAAGAAAATGATTTGTAGAGTCGTAAACGAACGAGGCGACCATCTTTGGCTCTCACAAGCAGCAACCAGGGTCGACTCCGTGACGGCGATTTGACCTACGTACGACCTCGGGCCGAGAATCGACCGTCCTCCTTTCGTCATTCCACCTCGTTATAAAACCGTCGTTTCATGTAGAACGCGCGACGTTGCATCGCCTCGATAAGGCTGCTCTCTCGCAGGACCCCAAACCAATTTCTCTCGGGTATCTTTTCGACCTACCAAACGTCCTTGAATTTCCAGTCTCTATCTTAAGAAAGTCATGTTAGAGATTGTTGTTTTCTCTTAGGGAAACTCTTGGATTAGTAATGTCCTTTTTGACTTCCTTTTCTACGTTTCTCTCTCTCTCTCTCTCTCTCTCTCTTTTTTCTTTCATTTTTTTACAATATTCGTTTTATTTCTTTCACGCTCTCGTTACATTCGAACTAAAAATGTTTCCTTCTGATTTAACGGCTAATGAAATATTTACGATCGCTTTGAATCCTTCGAAAAGCTCACGTCATCTCCATTGAAAAATATTGGAATATTTTCTATTATTTAAATGTTACAATCACGAACCATGCGCATTTACCTGACGTTTAAAATATTTCCTTTATATTCATTAGAGAATTCTAAAACTGGAACAGAAAACATTTATTATAACAGATTGGAATATCGTATGCGTAGAACAAAGAGAGAAAGAGAGAGAGAGAGAGAAAGAGAAAGAATATAACCGATCGGTACTCTTCGTGCATCCTCGTGCAACGTGTCGCGTTCGTACTTCAAACTACGAAGTAATCTGGTCTGACCTTCTGAGCGGTTCACCAGCGTTCCAAGACGGCCTTGGCGATCAGAAACGTCACGGAAAATTACGGTGTATATTTTCCAACGTTCGGATAACCTCCTTTTTACCTTCAGCGCGATCGAAACACCTAAAAGCAAAATACCATATCGAGATTCGATGCTCTGTTCATCATTATTACGAAGATCGTTCGGTCTTAGAAGAGAAAGCGGATTGTTATATAAGACGACGGTCTTTTTATACGAATTTTGTTTATTTAAATATTTTTCTTCTCTCTCCTCCCCCCCCCCTCCCCCCCCACCCACAAATGCCTAATACGTTTTTTACGACCATCTTCTTTCTCTCGTTTTTTCTTTTTCTTCTTTGCGTTCGATACGATGCTTGCCGAGGTCGATTGACTTTATCGAAACAAAAATAAGATTTCATAGCGTTATCGACTATTGTTTGGTTGTTCCGAGGACTTTGGACTTCTCTCTAGGTCTAACTTAACCTAATTCAAACTCGAAACGATGTATAACGATCTTTTCGAGAATTTGCTCGAATTTTGACCTTTACGATTAGAGACAATGTGTAAGAATGATACGTTTTCAGGCAAATACAAGTCCTTCCCCCTTTTTGCGTTATAACCTAAATCGCAAGATCCAAGTTATTTTATCTCCTTTCGTATATTTCATTCCGTTGATAATTCTCAATTGTCTACCTTCTTCAGGAAGAATGTTTCCATAGCTAATCCCATGTTATCGACCGTCGATAAAATGCAAAGGTTATGTTTCAGCGTTAAGATATGTTGTTCAGATATTAATAATTTAGAAGATTTTCGAATGAACAGCCATATGGTAAGGATACGATTGCGGAACGCATCGGTTATCGCTGACTACGTAGTAGAGTCATAAACGACCGCCATGAGAAAAGAGAATTCGAGGTCGCGAGATAGACCAAGATAAATATTTTGCCGCATCGACAAAAAGTGTTCGTGTAAAGCGAAGGAATTATTTTCGTATCGTCGAAATAATACCCCCGTTGGTGTGTCGCCAAGGCCAACATACACAGTTCTTGCATGGTATCAGTAAAGTTTTTCTTTCCTTGGTACTGCCAACACACAGCATTTGAATAGCTATCTCTACGAGAAAACCAAGGTCGTACGTAATATATCTGTATGCTGATTAATAGAACTACGCGTTCAACGACAAAGCCTATTTTCTTTTGTCTTTGTTTCGATCGAACTAAAGCTATGATTAGCGACACGCATTTTATATGAAAATCTATGAGAAGTTGAGTTGTAAAAAAAGAAAAAAACAAAATAAAGATGGCGATCTCATATTACTAGGGTTCTAATCTCTACCACATACACATATGCATGTTGTGTATAATTTAGATTAACTTGGAAAGGTAGTAGGATAACTCGCGCACATTCGTACGGTTCATCGGCTCTCTCGGCTCGAGTCTTCGTCCTTGACGCTCAGGGACGCCACGAACGGGCGCGTCCGCTCCTACGAGCGTCCGCGAATTAGGTCGAGAGAGGAGAATGAGAAACGGTAGTAGCAGAACTCTCTCGTAATCATTCGATGTCAATAATAATAGCGCAACTTTAACATCGCTAACGTTTTTTTCATTTCGTTTATCACACTTAACTAATGACAACGACATTACGCTCTAACTTTTAGTGACGACTTCGATCGAGCGGCCGCCATTTTGGTCCGACCGTTCCGTTGCTCTACAACTTGAAAATTTTCAACGAAAGATAACTTAGACAAGAAAATTATTCTTTTGACGATACAATCTATTTGTTTTTCGTTTCTTTTTTATTTATTTATTTATTTTTTTTTTTCTTGTTTTTTTTCTTTTTAAAAGGTTGCTTATTTATATAATACGCAACCTTTGAGATATTGCGAAGTTATATTAGAAGTGAAGACTTTTCTCTACATTATCATACATCGCAATCCTTCAGGAGGGTTTCCATGTACATATTACATAACGACCGCGAGAAGTGCACCCCAACTCGATCGAATATATCGGGGTCAGACACTTTCACTAAACATTTTCTGATATCTTGATATTTACGATTGTAACAAGCTCCATCATTGTCGAGTGCCAAGATCGTTTTCGCGCGAGTAAACGCAACTCAGTGAGTTAATGGCGAACGCGCGCGTGCCTCGTCCCTGACAACTTATTTTTCCTCTCGTCATCGGGCACTACAATTTATCTCACAATACTCAAGAGGCACGTAGGTAGGTACTATGCAATAACTCGATGTCAGTAGGTTGATAATACGTATCATCGGAAGCTTTTTTCTCCGGAAGCCTTTCTTATTTGTATTTTCACAAGGATCTGGAAATAAAAGAAAGATCTTGGAGATAGTAAGTAATCCTGAAGTAGAACGAAGCATGTCATCGATTGTAAAGAAATTTGACAACCCCGGTAATAATATCTCCTCCCGGCTGGCGGCCGCCTTGACCCCACGTCGAGATGACAGAACTCGAAGAGGACGACGACAGCGGCGGCATCGGTGGGAGGGTGGGGGAGAGAGAGAGAGAGAGAGAGAGAGAGACGAAGGAGAAGTAGAGGAAGGAAAGGAGAGGAAGATGGAGGTGGAAGAGAAGGAGGAAGGTGGATAGTGGAAGGAGTTGGTGGAGGAGGAGAAGGACGAGCACACGCTCTCGCTCGTACGTTCGTTCGCTCGTTCGTTCGTTCGTCCGTTCGTTCGTTCGTTCGTACGTACGTTCGTTCGTTCGTTCGTTCGTTCGTACGTTCGTTCGCGAAGTAGGACGCCGCTGCAAGGTCCCCTGGCAAGCGCTTAACCTAGCCCAAACTATAGCCGCGAACATAACGAAGACGCGGGTGCGCTTGTGTGCGTCATTACCCTCGCTCCGTCTCCCTCGCAAAACGTATGAACGTCGTCGTCGTCGTCGTTATCGTCGTCGTCGTCGTCGTCGTCGTCGTCGTCGTCGTCGTCGTCGTCGTCGTCGTCGTCGTTATCGTCATCTTTAATCGTATACGCGCGCAAATCGTGTCTCGTTGTTGTAAGTCGCTTGAGTTGCATTCGGTTCTTCCTCGATGCCGGTAAATGCCTAATATTAGTCGTTCTAAAACGACACGGATAGCAACGTCTTAAACGTAAAAGGACAACGACGACGTTGGTGGGACGTGTGCGAGAATTAGTGTTACATTCTTATTTTTAATTTCTTTTTATACGAAATCTGTATATCTTTAAAAACGAAAATAAAGAGGAGGAAGAATAAGATAAGGCGTCGGCGCACCTTGGCGCGTTTTCACGACGGTGGCGCTGTCTGGAGGGAAGCTCGCGTGTCCGCGACCTTTCATGACCTTTCCTCTCTCGTGCACTACCTGCCCCGCTACCAGTGTACCTCTGCTAATTCTCAGAGGAGAGCGCGCGTCGCTCTTCGCAACCGGCTGTTCACGATCGGCTACAATCGACAGCCTCCGTTTGAGTTCGACCGAGAAAGGAGCGAAGAACGAGGGAGTGGGAGGGGGTGACTGACTGACGGAGAAAAAAGATCGTGACCGGTGATGAAGAGGAGAGAGCCGAACGGTGAAAAGTGCAAGTAGAAGAGGAGTGTGGTGACGCTGCCGCCGCCACCGCCGCCGCCACTGTAAGCGCGCGTGCCGCCGCGCTCTGCTGATGCCGCTTCGATTCTTCACCCTCTTACGCGCGTTCGCGTTCGCGTTCGATGCTCTCTCTCTTCTCTCCCCCCACTCTTTCTCTCTCTCTCTCTCTCTCTCTTTCTCTCTCTCTCTTTTTCTTGGATAATCACAGGCTATTCTTTAACGTTTTCTTCAACGTTCCGTGAACTACTTCTTGAAAGAAGAAAAACTTAAGAGTCTCTTCCGACAAAAAGAATCGAAAAGAAAAAAAGGGTTGCGAAAGTGAAAGAGACAAGGATGTGGTAGAAGCCTTGAAAGTACGTAATCGTTTTGATTTATATCGAGATTATCGATTTTAGTTCGATACTAGTGTTTGATCATAGTGTACGGTGAGAAATAGTTTAACTGTGTTTAACTATCTATCTTGTCTTTTCTATTTTAAAGTGATGATGATGACGATGGTAATAGTGGTGGTGGTGGTGGTAACAAATTGGAACAACTGGAAGCATTGACTTCATAAAGTTTCTTCATACATTTAACATCGTATTTCATCGTGAAGTTTTTAAATTTCGCGCCTTGAATGTTTATTGAGAAAGACGGGAAGAGCTATATATCGCGGAGTGTCATCCTTATTCTTAAATACAATCATTTCACGGGGAAATAGAAAAAGCATTTCGCGTGTTCTTAATCCTTTTGCAGTATCGTGTCTTCGCTTGCGTGGCCTCGGCTACTCACTCGATCGATCTTAATCCTCTCAACCATCTCCTTCCATCTAACGCGTGGGAAAAGCAACGACTTGTGAAGGTACGACCACTGATGAAACTATCGTCCACTGCTCCAGATATTCTTCATAGTTTTTTCTCTTTTTTTTCTATTTTTTTTTGTTTTTTCTTTTTCTTTTTTTTTTTTTTTTACATTGGAATATCAATCGTTATTGAATTTGCACTGATAAAAGAAGTATAATATTCGTCAAATATAATTCGATTCGATTCCTTCTAAATCATTCGATTAAATTCCTTGTTACAAAAAAAAAAACACAATAATAATAATAATAATAATAATAATAATAATAGTAATAATCAAATAACAAAGTAATTAATGTCTATGCGCATAGATCGAAATAGTTTGGCATCAATCCGCCGCATTGCTTTCGCTTTCTCCAGCACTTTCGCTATCGTTACCTCGCAAGCACTGTTATACCGCCACCGTAGCTGCTGTTGCGTCGTTCCGATTTAATCGCGAAAGTGCAAATAATTTATAACATTGCTCGATCATTTTCTTTGCGGAAATTAAATGTGCGCACGAGAGAAATATTAACATCTTGATCTGCTGTTCCCCTTGGCGGCTACCTTTTAACGCACACGAAAAGGTAAAATGAATGGATCTAGTTATTATGATAAAAAAAAAAAAAAGACCATAAATGTCCGATTGGAGTGACGTTAATTATTTGTTAAATAAAAAACTTATTACATCGTTGAAATTATAAAGTCCAAGTAGGATATGCCTAATTATCTTTTAATTATTATAACTGGTACTTTATTTATATAAATATTATGAAATTCTTATAAGCATCGGTTAAATCAAAATAGTTTTACAATTGTGTTCCATGCATATGGATTAACAACGAGCGTGAAAGTGATTCGACTGTTACACGCTAACCACCTGTTACCTGCCTTTGAAAAAAAAGAGTAATAACGATGATGACGACACTAGGTCAGCGTGTGTCTCTTTAAATATCGTCATTATTATCGATTAAAAAATGATACACATTACAAAATATGATTATACAACGTTATATTATACATAGTAGAAAAAAAATTTTCGAATATCTAACATATAATCTTTGAATTATGTTTGCATAAATAAATCTTAAAATTGTTAATCTTAAAATCGATAATTAAAATTAAAGAAAAAAAAATTATATATATATATAAATATATATATATATATATATAGACGATATGAAATAGAAATATTAATAAATATTTATAAGATTTCGTTTAAACGATCATTTGAAAGAATGAAAAGGAGGGGAAAAAAGATTATAAGACTGGGAAGGATTGAATTAGCTTTGGGACAAGCAATGCAGAAGGAGAATCGCACGCCTTTTCAGAATTGGTACCGCGAAACCTATATCCGCGTCTATAAAGTGCAGTGAACGCAAGTGAGTGCAACGAACTCGTCTCTCTCCCTCCTACTATTTCTTTCTCACTCGGTCGCTCAACGATACCCCTTCTTCTCCTACCACCCAACTCCCACTCCTCCTTGGCCCTCTCCTACCTCACCCACTCAGCACTCTCGCCACACGTTGCCTTTTCGTCCGCTATCAAATGCGGCGCTTTACTCTTGCACGCTCGAGTAATGATGTGCAAAGTCGTTGCTCCTTCAACTAAGTTAAATGACTACTTTTTCTTTTTTTTTTTCTTTTTCTTTTTTCTTCTTTTTTTTTTTTTTTTTTTTTTTTTTTCGTTCGTATGTAAAACGATTTTGTCGTCTCCTTCCTCTTCAACAAATCGGTCTCGTTCGTCTGTTTCCCCTATTCAATTGTGAATACATTGTCTCGGATGTATATTAAAAACAATGAATTACATATGTATATCTTAAAAGAAACCATCAAAGAGAAATATATTAAAATCTCTTCTGTGGTAATACACACGAGTATAAGAACGAATTAACATTAAATTAACCTTGAAATGAAAGGAGAAAATTTTAATATAACGAGAGTACTCTTACAATTTTACGATTATTTTCTAAAGAGAGAGTATTATAAATTTTGGACACAATTATCGATAAGATTGTGAATTTATGCGCGTCTAAATAAACGCCGTAATATTGTCGCGTTTGTATTCTACGATCGACGTGTTCATTAAATACATGTCAGTTTGAAAAATTGTTAAATGTGTTGAAATGGCCCATCTAAAAAAAAAAAAAAAAAAAAAAAAACGTGAATTTCCTGAGAAATATGATCTTTCATAAAATCTTTTTAAAGCGCTTCATCCAATTGTTGTTACAGTTTGAACAAGATGCACGCGATGGAAGGTTCCGGTGGAAACGGGAAGAAGGTGGATGCTGCGGAGAAAACGAGAGAGGAGGATTCGTCTAGAACGTCACCAAAAGTCCCTCAAAATCAACAAAATGGTGCAGCACTTCCGGAAGAAACCGCAGCAGCATCAACGACGACTGCGGATCGTCTTCGATCGTCGTCGATAAAGAAGGAACCTTTATGCGACACGGATTTAGAAACGGCGGGAAAATCTTTATCCTCGTCCGATGGTTCGCAACAAAAGGAACGCGCGCCTATGCGTTCTCTAAAACCCGAGGTAGCTGAAAGTGGCAGAAAACGTAAATCAACGGACGGACAGTTATCCTCTAATGGGAATTCCGCACCGAAAAAGTTCTGCCTTGAGCAACGAGAACAATATATATCGTTTGTCGTTGGCTGTGAAAAACTTAACGCCGATGAACTCGCCGTAAGAGCTGATCAACTACGCGCCGAAGTTCAGGTGTTTGTTTATTTATTATGATATATACGTTTTATGAAATTAACGAGAAAGTCATTTTGTCGAGATATAATTATCGTCGATATTGTACGATTTCCCTTTTTTTAGGCCCTTGACGAGCTAGCCCGTGCCAAAGAAATGGAATGGAATGAAATCTTGAGTATGAGAAAGCTCAAAGAAGAGGCGTACCTGAGAGTCGAAAGGAGAAGACAGGTTTTAGGATTTATGGAAGGAAATAGACAGATGGGAGAAACTTTACCACCAGCGAGTTTGTCTTTGGGACCTGAATGGGAAAGCAGCGACAGCACGACGCCCGTGCCTAAAGAAAAATGTTCCTTCGATTCGAAAGAAGACGTTCCCGAAGAAACTTCTCAAGATTTACCAGCTTATAAGAAAGAAAAGAGTTCAAAGGCATCATCACATAGACAAGTGACACCACCTAAGCAAACTGGTGAGAACGGTCGAAAACAAACAGAGGCAATGAGTCCTGAAAATAGACAAATCGGAGAAGGTCGTCAAGGTACGATCGTTGATGTTAGATCTATCATCGCTGACTACAGGCTTAGACATCCAGAAATGGTACCACGACGGTAATTTCATATTTACATTAATTCAATGAAAACAGATGTTCTCATCGTTGATTAATAGTAGCGTCTGATGTAAGATCTTATCTATGATATATGTGTATCGTGTTGTATCTATACATGGCACTTCTATCAGGGGTCGGAGAATGAGGAATTCAGTAAACGTCGGTTTGGGCGCGGGTGGAGCTATGGTCGAAACAGGACACAACGTAGACTCGCGACCATCCAGTACGGATTCTTGTAAAAGCAATCCGAATGCCACTGACCCTAACAATTCCATGAGCTTCAAAGACGTGCTCGTTCAATTTGCAAAGTTAAGCCAACAACAAGGTAAGTAAAAAACGAATAAAGCACATATATATATATATATATATATATATATATATATATATATATATATATATGTCATTGTTATCGAAAGTACATAGACCACACAAAAAAAAATATTTCCTAAATTTGTGAATGAATAACATTCTTTAGGGGAACCAGTGAAAACGCCCCAGAATTATCCAGATGTAACTTTGCATCCTGTAGCGCCATCAGCGACCCCACAAACTACGCAAACTCAATCGACTGGTTCATTACTTCATGGAATTCTCACTAAATCGCAATCTCCTAGACCAACCACCTTTTCACCCACTTTAGCCAGGTTACTCACAGCTCCTGAAAGGGAAAGGAGCACTCCTACCGTCACATCTATACCACAGCAAAGTACTGCAACCCAACACCTTTTACAAGCGTATCAAGGCTCTAATCCGGTTTCTATCAGCGATCTCCTATCTTCTTCCAAGGTTGGTAATATCACTGAACATACTATATCGTAATAAATTATAGAAAGCAAGCAACCAAGCAAGGATGAATAAATGATCGATGAATACAAATTACAGGCAAGAACAGAAATAACCATTACGCCAGTTGTCAATACGGCGGTGCAATCTCATTCTAATAATTTAATTCACGTGGTAAAGAAAAGAATTTCTCTATGTAATTTCTTTCTATCGATATTTTAATACTGATCTAAGTAGTAATGAAATCATTTTTAATAGGAGGATGTGGAAGAAGAGGCTGCAGTTATAGAGGATAGAGAAACTCGAATTTCCTCGGGTGGAAGGGATACCAGAGACGACAGAGATAGTCCACCACGTTGTCAAGGTTGCCATGAACGTGCTGCACAGTTCGTGTGCGCTGGCTGTGGTAATCAATGGTATTGCAGTCGCGAATGTCAAGTATGTAGAGATATATATATATATATATATAATTTTTTTTATCTCTCTAAACAAATTCTGCGAATAATGCGAGGAGTACATTTGTTTTTAATCAAGCCAAAACTAATTCATTCGCAATACTTTTTACAGGTCGCGGCATGGGACGAACACTCCGAAGTGTGTTCTGGCTAAAATTGAAGTATTGAAATATTTCACTCGAGTATTTAAATACTTCTTGAATAGACAGGTGAAACGACCTGTACAACTAAGAATGAATCTAGTCAAGAAACGAATGTCACGAGCTTGATTCTTAACGAGCAAGATATGAAAAAAGTGTTATAAGAACATTGTATATTTTTAAGAGTGTTTAAGTATGTTTAATCTGTAAAAATTGAACTATAACTTTAATTTCAAGACGGAATGATTGCCAAAATTTCCTGTGTCACGCTACAAGTTATGAATGTAGCATAGAGAAAAGTCTTAAACGTGTTTAGAAGTAAAAAAAAAAAAAAAAAAAAAAAAAAGATCGAAATGTAAAGGTCATTGCTTTACTGTAACCGTTGCATTGCCTTTATTTGATATTGGGATTACGAAAGTCGCGATTTTTTAAGTAAATATAAAACACTACTGCTCGATCGAAACCTCAAGCATTTAACAATGTATCACTAAAAAAAACTTACTCGCATTCAACGGAACGATCTATCTGTAATGTTACGTATCCGCTTAAAGTACTTTTTATGAAATCGATTCTCCTTAATAACCGTTAAAATATATTTCATTGGTACGGACGATTAATTCTTCGATCCATTCGAACTTGTAGTATTTTTTTTTTTTTTTCTTTTTTTTTTTTTTTTTTTTCAATTTATACCAACTTAATGTTCACGCTAGTCCAAACTTTTCAACAGTTTCAAGAAATCCTAATGAGAAACAGAAAAATATATTTGTTTATAAACGGATTTAAGAGAGAGCACAAAAATGTAGCTTATGATACTGTATATAATTTTATACAAGTTACCAAGAGATCGTTCAAGCTCGAACTTTAAAAATCAATTAATCGTGTGCCATGTGTCAAATTCGTTTAACGTGGGCGGCTTTACATGTTGGTACAATTCAATGTATGGATTATAATCGGAAAATGTTTTTATAATCTTATTGCTTTCTTTACACTTTTCTTTCTCTCTCTTTTTTTTTTTCTTTTTTCTCTCGTCTTTTTCTTCTTTTTTTTTTTTTTTTTTCTTTTTTTAATCCTACAGATTTACATTGTAAGAAGACAATTGCATTTTAAACTTGAATGCATAGAAACAAATTTTTTTCTCGATCGTATCTTTTATTCGTTCTAAAATATTACGTATGCGCGTATCACAGACATTGTATTTTATACCAGATTTGTTACCATATAAAATTTAGATTTAATAGATCTTTAGCTTTAGTATAGATTTAAGCCGTTGTTTTGTAACTACGTTTGAAAACGTATTGAAATGTTTTAAGTTGTTTTCTTTCTTTTCTTTTCTTTTTTTCCTTCTGTTTCTTTTTTCTTTTTGTTTTCTTATTCTTTTCTTTTTTTTCTCTCACTAGCATGTTACCCGACAATGATGGTCCCAGACAATGTATAGCCCAAAGTTCCTACAGGTACACAACATTATATATATTTTTCCCAATTACAAAGCAAACCAAAATAAAGTTTTTAATCGTAAAAATTTTATTAGCACGTGTATGTTATCCCTTCTTTTCGCTATAAGTAGACATTATATATCGTTACATAAATAAAACTGAAGAAGAAAAAAATCATTGTTGTCTATTTCTCGTTGAATCTTATCAGATTAATAAGAATAATCTTTGTTTACATTTCAAAGGTCTTATAAATTTTGCGTGCAATTTAAAGCTTACGATTGGTTAATATGATTTGTCAGAACTTCGAGTTTTTTTTTTTTTCTACAGAGGGCAGTAGAGTCGACACGGGTAAACATTTCAAAGTTATCATCATCAAAATAATCGTATGAAAAAATTGTACTCTCTTCGTATTGTCGTATAAATTAAAGTTTAATTATATAAATAATTGTATCACTTATCATAGTAATTAATCTACAAAGAAAAATATCCATTAAAAAGATTTATTTCTTACCTGGCATAATGTTAATCCATTTGATTCTTCTCTCTGAAATAATTCTTTCATCCATGTATATAACTGCCTTAGGTAAATTTTTATCTATATAATAATTGTAATATAAATTATAATAAATATATCATTTCAGATACGAAAGAATTAGTAGTTATAATTTTAAGTCAAAAAGAAGGTTATCATGCTGCACATGCTGATATTTTACAACGAAGTATAGAGGAACAAGCAAGCATTTTGGAAGTAGTAAGTATTTTTATAAAATACATGAGATGTTTGAAGTAATAGGTAATATATATATATATATATATTTTTTTTTTAGGAAGTACCAAAAATTGTCTTAACTCATCAATTAGATATTAAAGGGTCCTGGATAGTCATACCGTTATTTACATATTTATCAGATAATTATTCAAACGCAAAGTGGTATTTCTTTTGCTTAGAAAATACAGTCGTAAAATTGAATAAATTGTTAAATGTATTTTCTCAATTTAATTCTAGTCAGGTGAATATTATTTTTTTAATTATAGAAATTAATTATTACATGGCCTAACGTTCATCTTCCAGGAATTATGGATTGGTCACGCATTGTATGACGTTGAACCTACTATAATTCATCATTTTGCAGAGCATAAAAAAAAATTTAAATATCCCCATATTGCTACTGGATTCGCAATGACATCGAAACTCTTAAATAGGTCTTTCTTATTTTACCATTTCTTTTTTTTTTTTTTTTTATATATATCTCTTTGTTTAATAATCAAAAAGTATAATTCTTATTATATAAAAGTACACAATTTTATTAACATTATTACAGAATAGCGGAGGAAATTTCAATTGAATTTAATCTCAGCAATGATTTTTCTATCGACGCTTCTTACGAATTAGGAGGTTTTATTTTAAAAAGCAAAAAGCCTGTAAAATTAACTCATGTTCCTCAGCTATGTGTTGTTTCTACCTCTGATTGTGCAACTTATCCTAGGTTCTTTCATCCATGTGTAAGTTAGAAAATTATATTGATAAAAATAAATTAGATATATTTTGATGTAATTATGATTTTAGGATACAACAATTTCTTTGCAAAATGCATATTTTGCAATAAAAACTTGTGTCAAGTATCATACAGAAAGAATCCCGATTATCAAAAAGACATGGGCAAAATATGCTTTAAACATTGGATATTTCAGTGATCAGGCAGGTAAAATTTTATTTGTTCTTTATTTCAATAAAATAATGTTTATTATTTTAATCATAGGTATAGAATAAACAACATTTTCTGGTGTAGATAAAAACTTACCTGAGGCATATATTGTAACAAATACTACTAAAGGACACTGTGCCAAAACTTATGATATTTTAAAAGAAGCCGCTAATATATTGAAAAGTAAAAATCTTGATTGGTTGATTATAAGCGATGACGATACTATTTTCAGGTATGTCACAATCATATATAATCTACATATATATTATATGATCATTCATATTATTACAATTTGTACTATTGAATATAAAACAGTGTGGCACGATTAATGCGTTTATTAACGTGTTACTATCCTAAAAATCAAATTGCTATCGGCGAACGTTATGGTTATCGAGTATGGGATAGTTCATTTGGATATGATTATTTAACTGGTGGTGCTGGTATTGCTCTATCTGCACCTCTTGTTTATCAAATGATTGATTCAGATGTTTGCAAATGTCCATCGTCAAATACACCAGACGATATGTTTCTCTTTGGTATATGTCTACGCAGACTGAATGTAGAACTTACTCATTCTTCTTTGTTTCATCAGGTATCTATAGTCTTTAGGAGTATTTATTTATATTAACATAGGAGAAATATTTTCTTATTAATAAATTACATATTTATATAATATAGGCTCGTCCTGCAGATTATGCTACTGCTTATCTGGCATCGCAAGAACCTGTATCCTTTCATAAATTCTGGATGATTGATCCTATAAAAGTATATAATCAATGGTTTTCTGAAGCGGATAGTTCACTTTCTGTACCCAGGATTCATACTGAATTATAAAACTGATATAGAGCATAGATTCTTGAATCTAAGATAAACATCCATGGTAAAATTATTTTACTTATATAAGATCATTTTTTAATCATGAAGTCATTATATAAAGAATAACATGATAAATGCCCTAAGAAATAGGCATTATCATTTTCAAAGTTATTATATACACTTTTTTTTTTCTTTTCTTTTTTTTAAGGATATTTTGTGTATAGAAAATATGTTAAGGATAATAAGGATATAAATTATAATTCATGTAAAATTATTTAAAAGTTATATATTTATATTAAAAGTGTCTTCTTAAAACATGTAAGAATATATATTTGGAATATTTAAAATATAAGCAAATGAAATCAATTATATGAAAGATATTTTATATCATAATCTAGATGGTAATATTTCTTTCCACCATGTAGGACGTTCTAAATTTTCCTTATTTTGGAAAATCTTCTCCTGGATATGTTTATATACCTGTTAATACATTTAAAATTAACAAATTAGAACCACTTTTACTAAGTAAATTACATGAAATAATTGATTCATAAACGTACATTCCCATCGGCCATTCCTAGTGGAGAATTAACAATATAATCAGGCGGTGCTAATACATCTGCTAAAGCTACAGCATCTTCCAATAAATCTTTGCACAACGTTATAATACCTTGTCGCAATTTATCGCCCATATTACTATCGACTGATGCATAACCACCAGCATACAGATCTGTCAATCTCTTCTCCAAAGCCGTTGATCCAAACAAAGAACACAACTTTCTAAGTACCTCATATTCTTCTGTTCTCCAAATAGGTTCTTTTATACAATCGATGAATGTTTTAAGTAAAACATACTATGGAAATAATATTCACAATAATTAGAATCGAATTTGGGGTATAATAAAACAAAATAAATAAAATAATTTCATACTTCTCCATATACAAGAGATAATGTTCGTGCAAAAAATAATTGTGAATCGTTTCGTATCATAAAATCAGTATATCCGTTTTCTTTAAGATCTTGTACATGTTTATAAGTTTTTTTTAAATAATAACATAATAACCATTGAAATGAAAATAATAAATCTGAAATAAAAGAAATAAATTTCATTAGAACAGGAATTAGACGGTAACGTGATAGATTTATAAAATTTCAAAATCAATAATAATATTATTATTATATATATATATATATATATATATATATATATATATATATATATATATATATATATATATATATATAATAAAAAATGTATATATAATTATTTTCATACTTTCAAGACTTATCGTTTTTTCGACTGTGGTGCAATTAAATTTTTGTTTTAGGATATATTTACTATCTGGTAAAAAATCTATTGTTCCAAGTGGAGATGAAATAGTTTTCCCATTTAACAGACAGGACCATTGATTCAACAACCAGTTACTTGATTGTTGAATAAGTACATTATTTTCACCTTCGTAAGTACAATTTGCGTCATGATCAGCTCGAATATCTCCTAAACGTGACACTGTAGAAAAAAGTTAGGATATTATCATTATTACTATTACTATTAACATTATTGCTTTTCTTCATAATTTTATTTTTACGCACTCTTTAAATATCCATGACCACCACATGACTCTCTACAATCTTGAATAGCATCTCGTGCAATCCATGAACACAATGGTTTTGCAACAGAAGATATCGCATGGAACTCAATACCTTCTTCAATTTTATTGCCATTTTTTTTATCAATTAGTTTCATTTGAAAATTAATTATAGCTTCGACATATTTTTGCGAAAATATCTTTATTGCATATGCAGACGCTAAATGTGGAAATAATCTACCTTGCTGGAATATACAATATAAAATTAATAATTAACATATAATGATTTTCATTACTTTATCATAATCGTAATAATTATAAATATTTATATCTATATAAATAATATACCTGTGATTGATACTCTATTACAGACCACTCTTCATTTTCCGATGGACCGAATTGTTTTCTAACCGCGCAATATCGTAATGCTATGACCAGTGCAAGATTAAGAAAACTCGAACATATCCATGTAATATTAAAACGTCCTACTGATAATGCGCCAAATGATGCACCTAGAAATAATGTAAATGGTAATGAATTTTCTATATATAAACAAATCATACAATTATAGAAATATATGTAAATACCAAATCTTTTATTTTTATCTTTAAAGGATGATACGTATTGTCCATCTTCAGTAACATCGGCTGTTCGATTTAATAAGTATGTACGTGGAATATGATAATTATTAAATATTACAAAACCATTGTCCACCCCATTAAGTGAAATTTTTTCGCCTAAATCTCCAACAGTTACACCGGGAAACGGTAAATGGGTATCAAGATCTCGTATAGGTACAATAAAAGAATGAAGACCATGATTTATTCCATCTGGTGTAATCAATTGTGCAAAAAGAATGGCATGTGTAGCAGTCTTTCCTATAATTATTAAGAGTTTAACATTAATTAATTACAATATACCATAATATTTAAGTATATCTATATGTACCTAAACCACCAATCCAGCATTTTGCAGCTTCAAAATCTGGTGAATGTAAACAAAAGGTTTGTCTGTTCACGTCATATGTTGCAGTAGTTCTCATACCTTTAACGTTTGTTCCATGAGATATTTCGGTTAAAGCAAAGACACCTAAATACTGAATTAACACTTATTAAAATTTCTTACGCAACCATAATATTTTTTTTTATTTTGACACATACTTCGTTATTTAAGAATTTGTAGAGAATATCCATATGACGTTCTGTACCTAAAGAGAGAATAGTATTTGGAACCATTCCATGCATTACATTCAATTTGATTGGGATCGACGAATCATATTGAAAAAGTATATTTATCCAACCTTTATATTCAATTGGCTATAATGTTGATATTTCAATGTAATACATCATAATATATTAAATACATTATTAATGAAGAAATATTTGTTTAATTTTTATAAATAAATATATTTACATGGATTTCATTCTCTAGAAGAGCACGAATTCGAGCTGTACAAATTCTACGACTTTCGTCCAATGATGATGAAGTATAATTTACTTTAAATAATGGATTGTCCTTAATAAATGACCATATTTTGTTCTACAAATATATTATTTTTTTCAATTAACTTTTCCCAATAAGATAAAAAATTCTGTTGTTATATTTACCTGACATTTGATACCTTCTTCTCCTTCTAAATTTAGCTTCAATAATTTCCAATCAAACCTAGCACGTATTCTATATTTATCCAAAGAACCTTTGGGTAAATCATTTATCAAATTCTTTAACTTTGATACTTGCATTGTATATTATAAATATTTTTAAGCTATAACAAACAATTCAAATTAAAAACTTTAGTTATGTTTTATATCATATTGTAAATCTAATGATTTAAATGTTATTATAAACTTTATATAAATACATTCACTAATAATTATATTTTTCTTTACAATAATTTTTACTAATTTATATATATAAAATAACTTAAATATAACTTATATAATCGTTACTACAAAATTTTTTAACCGTATGTTTTCGCTCGATTACCTGATGAGAAGTGAATATAAAAAGATTAGATTAACCTTACTTATATAAACTTAAAGAAATATAATGACGAATCATTGAATATAATTTGAATATCATTAATTTAATTTATAAGATATATCTATATTGATAATTTTAATTACAGATACTTCGAATGTCATCGATTAAACAACGTTGAATAATTTATATAGAATAAATATAAATTAAATTTTAAATAAGAATTATTTAGAAAAAAAAAGCAATAAATATTGAATATATTTATAATGATACATTTATAATGATTCAAATTTCATTAAATTTTTGCATTTTTTTAATATTTATGTAATCCAATACATTTTCTATTACAAGACAGATTGAATATTTAATTATTTATTGATTTAAAGAATCGATAAATCGTAAATTGAATAGGGTGATTTGAATAGGGTAAAGTTGATAGAAAGAGTAAAATAATAAAGAATAGCAAAGGTAATAGAATGAATAGAAAATTAGATAAAACGCGCGATGATGTTCCGATTTATATTCATTATTCTTTTTTTTACTTATTTTACTTTCGGATATAAAAAAAGGTGATATAAATATCATTATAAGTATATAATTTTTTTTAAATGAAATTATATATAACAAAAAATGTATTATTTTTAACGATTATTAGAGATCTACAAATAGATCAATGCAAAAAAAGTGCGCGCTATTTAAAACCTGTGATCGATCGATTGATAGAAGAAATTACGAATCGTAGTGCATGTACCGTTTTTGTAACGGACCGTACTTATTATGAATTAATAAATAACAACAAGAAAGTTTTCGACATTTTAAAATATAACGTAAGTACATAAAATGTTTCTTTCTTTTTTTCTTTTTCTTTTGTTCTTTTTTTTTCAAATTCACGCTTAGCATGCAATATGAAATTATCAAATTATATTAATATTTATATTTTTTACTATCTTTTTTTACTCCTACATTTTTTATCTACTTTCATTTATAATACTTACAATATGAAGTTAAAAAATTCATAACATTTCTTTTTTTTTTTTTTTTTTTTTTTATGTAGATCTTATTGCACGATAATGAAGAATTTTCTCCAGCAAGACAGCGTATCCAAGAAATTCTTGCTCACAGTAAAACAGCTAGATGCAATGGATATGTTATACTTGTTGCTAATGGCTTTTTAGTTTCTGAATTTTTACAATACGTAGAAAGGTGATAAGATAAAGATTTTTTTTATTATCACTCATGTACACCATATAAAAATGATGTATAAATAATTTTGTAAGATATAATGAGAACACACATTTTTACAGAAAAGAATTAATCAATACTCGTGGCTTCTTTTTATTGTTACATGATTATCGAATTCTTACGTCTGATTTGAATTATATTTGGAACAGAATAATCAATGTTGTATTTGTACGTCGATATAAACCGTATAAGTATCGTTCAGGTGATACATCTGCTCGACCAATAATTAATTTAGAGACTGTATACTTTCCAAATCAAAAACAAAAGTTTGTAATAACAAAGTATTTAGATACATGGTACGATGGGAAATTTCGTTATGGCAAAAATCACTTTGTACAAAAGATCTCAGATCTTAAAGGAAAAACATTAAGGTATGAAACTTTAATTATTAAAAATATAGATGATGAATTATTTATATTTTTCTCATAAATTGATTTTGCGTTTGTAGTACTTATTTATTCTTAAAGAGTTTCAGTTTTTGAACACATACCGGGTGTAACAAAAGAATCACAAAATTTTTATAAAGGTGGTCCCAGTTATAGCGCAAAAGGTTTAGGTGTTGAATTTGAAGTTTGTATAAGAAGTGTGTCAACGATATTATGCATCTTTTATATAGATTTTTTTTATATATTTTCTTATCTTTGCAGTTGATTCGTGTTATTTCTCAATTTATGAACTTTAAGGCACATTACTATATGCCTTACAATATAGAGAATGACCGATGGGGAGCATTAGAAAAAAATGAAACATATACTGGTCTTATAGGAGAAGCATTAGCAAGGAAAGCTACATTCTATATTGGAGATCTCTATTATACCTCCTATCTTTTAAAATTCTTTGAGCTATCTATCCCTTATAATACAGAATGTCTTACTTTCTTAACACCAGAATCTTTGACAGATAATTCATGGAAACTTTTAATTCTTCCTTTCAAGTACGATCATTAATAAGAAAATAATTTAACAACGAAATTTATCAATGAGAAGATAAATATAAATCATTTCATCGACATTTAGGCTCTACACTTGGATCGCAGTTCTTTTCACTCTTTTATTAGCAGGGGGAATTTTCTATCTTTTTTCATTATCTTATCAGAAACACATAATTACTTACAAGGATGTTAAACGAAAATTAGTCAACATTAATGAGTCCGACAAAATAAAAGAATTAAGGATTAAACAAACAAAGAAGGGATTATATTTGTTTACAGAAGCACAGAATAGTATGTTATATACATATAGTATGCTACTTCTGGTATCATTACCTCGTCTGCCAAATCCTTGGGCTTTAAGAGTACTTATTGGATGGTGGTGGATTTACAGTATTTTAGTCGTTGTAATTTATCGTGCCAGTATGACAGCCAGCCTTGCTAATCCTATAGCTACGTAAGATTCAAATTTATTAACGATCATTATCAGTAATAACAATTTAATTGAATTTGATGTATTTTCATTATATTTCAAATGTAGAATCACTATTGATACACTGAATCAATTAGCTAAAAGTTCTATTTCTGTTGGTGGATGGAGCGAAGAAAGTAAAGAATTTTTCCTACAATCTTTAGACTCTGATAGTCAGGAAATTGGTAATAAATTTCAATTGATCAAAAATGAAAAAGAATCTATAGAAAAAGTAGCAAATGGATCTTTTGGTTACTATGAAAATGAATTTTCCTTGAGGTTCGCTCATATTACAAAATATGTACTGGAGAAAGAGCAACAAGAAAATAATACACAAAATAACAAAACATCTGATGTAAAACATAATTTACATATTATGAAAGATTGTATCATAAATATGCCAATTGCTCTTGGAATGGACAAAAATTCTCCATTAAAGCCATGTGTCGATTTATGGGTAATGAAAAGTTTAACAATTATCATATATTATTTAATACTTATTCAATATAGATTATAGAATATATAACCTATATGTCTTGTTTCATTAGATTAGACGTATGATAGAAGTTGGATTAGTAAATAAATGGTTAAGTGATGTTATTTATCCATTGCAACTTACTGAAAGACAACAAGAGAAAGTGTCAGAGAAAGCATTGGTTAATCTCCACAAGCTTTATGGTGCTCTTGTAGCTCTTAGCATTGGTTACTTCTTTAGCTTAATAGCATTATTATGCGAAATTTTACATTGGAAATATATTATTTTAAATAATCCTAAATATGATAAATATCATTTAGATAAATTCTATGCAAAAATATGAATATATTTCTGAAATACTTTATTAGAAAAAAATAATTATATCTACGTATTATTTATTTATATATTTATAACAAAGTATATTTATCAAAAATTAAATTAAATTAGTTTACTTACTTTTTCATAATATATAAGTAACAAATCAAGAAACAGTCCGCTCTCTATGATGAATAGATAATAAAATGGAAAATAAATCTTCAACCTTCTTGTACATTTAATAACATTAAATAATTATTTATCAAACAAAAAATTACTAAGAAAGCATTTTTATAATGGAAGTTTATACAATATCATTCAATGTGGTTCAAAGTACAATCTCAACAGAAATAGTAATGATGTAATCCTATAAAAAGTTTAAGATATTTTAAATAGCTCTAATATGGAGAAACAGTTATTTAAATAAATATATTACACAATTAAAAAATATTATTTATTTAAACATGTACCTTTTATTTGAAGTTCACGTTATAATATTATAAACTATTTCAAAGTACTTTCATATACTTATCGTATTACAAAAATATTTTATAATAATAATTTAAAAAAAATTGTTATAAATATTAACATTAAAGGGTATAGATTAGACATTAAATATGAAAAATTTTACAAAATGTTTTATCTATACATAAATGTCAAAATAAATAATTGGCATTATTTTTTCAAAGATTACTTGTCACATGCAATACCTTGTCTTGCTAATTTATCTGCCATTTCATTACCATAGATTCCTACGTGTCCATTCACATGATTCTGTTATATTATAAATATTATTAATTAAATTTATTACGTGACAATTAATTGTTATGAAATTATATCATACTGTAAATAAACTTTACCCATTTAACATCTAAAGATTTAAGTGCTGCTTCCATTTCCAAAAGTTCAGTTTTATTGATAACTGGTTTATTAGTTGCAGTTTTCCACCCATTTTTTTTCCACTTGGGCATCCAATTTGTGATACAATTAATAAGGAATTTGGAATCTGTATTAATTTTTAATTTCTTTATGCCTGCTTTTTCGGCTTGTCTAGCTGCCACTGTCACTGCTTGAATCTCTGCCATATTATTAGTTGCCCTACCAACTACAGGTTCGGATACATTTCTGTAAATATAAAATTACAAATTTTCTATGACCGATAATATAAAAATATGTAAGAACACAATACAGCGATTAAAAAAACCAACAAAGGATGATTGTCTCCAAACCAAACACCAATTCCAGCTCGTGCACCTCTTCTACCATTTGATGAGCATGCCCCATCTGTATATACATCAACATATTCTTTTCCCTCAATATGATTTGTGTCTTGAGATGTACAATGAGAATTCTGTATAACAAATAGTTACATGTAAGCTTTTTTTCTTTTGCAATATTTTGTATTCGTATTATAGAATATTATATTGGTCAAAATTAATTAAGATTTACCTTTAAAATTTCAACAGATTCAAGTTTCCTTATTTTAGACTTTGAAGACAATTTTCTTGATCCTGGTGACAACGTACGTTTCTGTATATTTTTCTTTTCCTGATTTAATATATATTCAAACCTTAACATTGATAAAACATATTGTCATTGTATCTAGTGTATATATATATATATATATATATATATATATATATATATAAGCATGAAAATCATTAAAAGCATTAAGAAAATTAGTCGAATAAAACCCAATATAGAATGCTATATATTACAGAAAGTATAACTAAAGAATTTAATACTATTGTAAATATTTACTTATTTTCTTCGATCAACTTGCTTGATGATAACGTAGTCGAAGAACCACCACGTTGTTTTATAAAATTTTCTGCTTCTAACTGCGATGAAAACTTTTTATATATAGATCCATTAAATTTATTAACTTGTTCATGACATTTGGGCCTTAAAAAGAGTATAATAAATACTTAAAGCATATACATATTCATACACTTTTACATGTTTACATTTTCATTACCAATTAAGATAAATTCCTGGCTTTCGACCTTTAGCAACAGCATAATAAAATGGCATTTTGAAAAAGTAATTAAAAAAATTTGATTTCATAAATATAAAAAAAAAAAATTCTTTTCGTGTATTATGAATATCAAACCAATTATGAATACCAAATTTTTTTTCCTATACATAAACCTTTTGTAAGGTGTTTCTACAGCTGGTAAAATAACTGTAACAATGAATGTATATATGTATACATATATATTATTTGCAGCATAACGTGTCTTCTAAAACACAGTCTTTGCGCATGCGCCGAATTGCGCCTTTCTCTCGACATAAATTAAACGAATATCTTTATTAACATTTTATTATATGAAAAATTTTATAAAGGATCTATCGTATCATCGTACTTTATCCTCTGCTATAATAATCATCGTAAGTATCATTATCAAAGAATATCTGTAACTTTATCCTTATCGTTCGAATTTTAATCGTTATAAAACTCAAGAGGTCTCTGCTTCGATAACTAGCATTTGATCATTCAAATAACGGATGTACTACGTTAGTTTAAATGAACGATTACGAGAAGAAACAATAAAATCTAAAATGATTAAAGCGCTATCTGCTAGAAAATTTGAAAAGTTAAAGATTTTTTTGGTATACGTTTATAATGTATCTTTAAAGTATGCTAGTTACTATTTAAAGTAATGATATCGAGTAACGAATGACGTTGCAAACTAAACTTCCGGTTGCGCAAAGATCATTAATTTCGTCGCCATCATAGCGACGAAATCGCGACCGCGGTGGTCCGCAGAAATATTATATCGTCGTTTACGACGAAAGGGAGGCCAATCGCTTCCTAAAAAGCGAGAGCTTTCGCTTTTTTCTGTGCTTCGTTTAAACGTCGTTAAACCGACTCATCGACGGTCGACCATCGGCTTATCGAGGGTTTCTTTTACAACTTTGGAACTGACGAAACATGGCTTATTGAAGAAGATGAAGGGCTTGCAGAAAAATATTATTTCTCCATACGGAGGAGACCACATCTCTGCCAACGCGAAAAACGAGGCCAATTATAGCCGAACTGCCAATGGACAAAAAGACCAAATACCCACAGTCCTCTTCAAAGGGGACTGCTGGTGATTCCAAGAAAAGTCAAGGTACGTCACCACTTCGTGTCGCTAGTAGTTAATCGACATTAGTTCGTTATTTTAGATTTATGATTTTGTTTTTTATTTTCTTTCACTTCACTTCACTTCACTTCACTTCACTTCACTTCACTTCACTTCATTTTATTTCATTTTATTTCATTTCATTTTATTGTATTTTATTTTGTTTTATTTTATTTTCTCTTCCCCTCTACTCTCCTCTCCCTCCACCCCCGCTCTTTAAAACGTTGCTTTTTCAATATTAATATTCTGAAATATTGAAATTCATTTAATAATATCTGACCATTATGATTATATTTTGGACCTACTGTTTCGTATGCGATTATTAACATATATGGCGTAATACCTACGAAAGCAAATTTTATGGATTTACTATCGGTATATTTGTAGTGCTTAAAGGTCCTTTATCGCGAACATTTTATTTATTTTAGATGTTGCCAACAACAAATTATTTCCGAAAACATCACGTAAACGTGAACCAACTGGCGCTAATAGCTTGTCTAAATATGATCAGACAAAAAAGTACAATACACAGAAAGCAAAAATTTTTGATAAGAGACCAAAACCTAAAGGACAATATCATGGCGGTTCAAAGGAGGATACCAAGGTAAATATATATATATATATATAATTCTATTAAAAAGTAATCTTCATGTTTTACATAGGTAGTAGAAATTGAAACAGCTGAGTTCGGCTCAGTGATGGCACAAGGAAGTAAAAAGCAGAATTTGAATCATCTGCTAAATTTCCATTATGAACCACGTGACATGCAAAGTGGTTCGGATACATGGAGAATGGGAAGTACGAGTAAAGCCTACAATCGTAATAGTAACAGATGGCTTCCGCCAGTACAACGGCATAAGTATAACAAGGAACAATTCTTGCAAGCCAGGTGAAGATCTATAATTACAATTTATATATTTATATATATATATATATATACATATATACGCATATTATAAATAGTTTTTACTTATTTTTATACTTTTTTAGCTGCCAATTTGTTGTGACTGCCAATGAAGATTATTCTTTATACCTAATTGATCCTGATGCGCTCGTTGATTGGAAATATATAGAACAAGTAGTAAGCCTCTAAACGCACTTATTTATTTTCTTCTTATACATGCAAATTAACGAGATATTTTATATATTAAATTTTAATTTCAGAAAATTCATAATACAGAAAGCTTATCGTGCCCAATTTGTTTGTTCCCACCAGTAGCTGCAAAAATGACTCGCTGCGGTCATGTTTATTGTTGGTCATGTATTCTACATTATTTGTCTTTATCTGATAAATCGTGGCGCAAGTGTCCTATTTGCTATGAATCTGTACATAAATCTGATTTGAAAAGGTAAATTTTAATCATTATATATCATTTATATGTAAATTATCGGCTAAAGATAATGTATTGTTCTTTTTTCTTTTTTTTTTTTTTTCTTTTTAGTGTTATTGAGGTTACACAGAATGCTGTCAATTTGGGAGATCCAATAACATTACGTTTAATGCGACGTGAAAGGGGTTCATTAATTGCAATGCCTGCAAGTGAACCTATTACAGCCTCTCCAACAACATTTTTCCAGGTTTCTAAAGATTGCAATAAACAACTTTTCTCTAAACTTCTAATAGCAAATCCAAAAGACGTAAGTTTGAAATAGATCATAGAACACAGTAGATATATTTGTAATTAAATTTTGTTAAAAATGTTATCATAGACCATTTTAATTATATAGATCATGGATATAATAGAGTCTGAACGTGCGCAATTAAGGATTGAATTAATGAATGATCCACATTCCCCTGAAAATTGCTATATCGAACAAGCAATCTGTGAACTTGCAAAGAGGGAAGAAGAACTTCTGCAAAAGGTATTTTTTATAGTTTTGTCTTTCATTTTCATTATAAGACAAAATTAAACGAATATGTAATTGAATGTAGAAAGTAAATGACGACGGGTCACATCAAGAAGTAATAGGAAATATTTCATCTACATCAATAGGAGATAAAGTTGAACAAGAGAAACAAGAAAGTCAACTAATACAGCAAAGTAACGACGAAGTAAATAATTTATCCAAAGAAGATCAATCTTCGTGTGATGAGGGAACTGAAACAAATAACATATTTTCGAATGAAACGCAATTACCTTCGCCTTCGCAGAAATTCTTTTATTTCTATCAAGGTAATTATAAAATTGCAATTTTTCGTGTATATTAGATTGATTACAATGAGATAAAATTTACGTTTACGTTTCTTTTTAGCTGAAGACGGACAAAATGTATATCTCCATGCAATGAATGTGAAAATGTTAGAAATGCAATATGGTAGTCTTGAGCATTGTCCTCCGGTTATTACGGGAAAATTATTAGAAAAGGAAGTAGGCAGTTTTACGGAAGACTTAAGACGGCGATTAAGATACCTTTGTCATTTACCTATAACCTGTCAATTTGAGGTTGCTGAGATAGAACTTAAGCCACCTATTGTATCGGAAGATGTTCTTAATTCTTTTCATGGTAATAAATCTATGTATCTATCCTTTCATCGTTAAAATTGATTATATTATTACTTCGGATTTATTATATTAAATTCTCTTATCGCCAGAACAATTGGAAAGTCGACAGAAGAGAAGGCAACGCAGGGAACGTGAAGAAAGGAAGCGAGAAAAAAAGATAATAGAACAAGAAAATAAACAAATGGGCAAATATCCAGTGCCAAATGTGAACATCGATTCAACGCGTCACTTTCCTCAGTGGCAACCAGAACTTTTTACAGAGTATGTTTTTAATTGTTTACATGTATAAATCGTACGCAAAAGAAAAATTTAGATTTAAAACTGAACATATTTATGTATAGAGATGCGATTCCTTCGCCATCAGAATCATTGGCTACCTCCAGTGTAGCCAGCAGTCCGTCTTTAAGTACATTTGACGAAGTTGTCTCAACTACGAGAAAAATAAATAACCCGAATGAACAAGGGCCATCGTTTGCTGAAATGTTACGTAATACTGGTGCACGCTTCAAAGCTGCCAAATCGTGGCCAGCGGTCAAAGCTAAACTTCCTGAAAAACCAAAATCTGTTAAATCAGATATCGATGAAGACGATTGTGCTCATGCTCCATCCTATAGTCAAAGTTTTGGCGACGCCTTAGCACAGGCTTTGGAGCGGACAAAATTGTTAAATGCTGGTATGACAATATTGTTGGAAATAAGTGTTGCGTGTGTATATATGTGTGTGTGTGTGTGTGTGTATATACTTTTGGACTCTTGCATAATTTCTCTACATGTATTATACATCTAATATATGTTACAGAAGCAAAGTTGAACGATAATGTAAGAGGCAAAAAGAAGAAGAAGAATAAGGCTACTGTATTATTTGCAACCAATATGTCACGCGCATCATAAACAAAGCTTAAATATTATTAATTTTAGAGAAGCTGCTTGTGTTTTGTTCTTTATTTTACTCAAAATTTAGTTGGTCTCCGGAAATAAATTTGAATATTTTATTACAAAAATTGCAATGTTTTAGTATTAGATTCTTCATTAAGTTTGGTGTAAAATTTCCTTTATAATGCTTGTAAAATAAAATCTTGTTTTCCAAACTAAGTATGGCTATTATAAATCATTGAATTTGCCTAAACGAAAAGAAAAAAAAAGATCGTGCAGCATTATCGATTATGTATTTTAAACAGAACATGACGTTTTACTCGTTTGTGTGTGTGTGTGTGAGATTGACATTTATTTAAATATAATATCATCAGTGAAGGTATTAAATTTTAGATCTATACTTGTATGGGATGGACAATAAAACGGAAGAACAATAAAAAAAGCGTTTCATAGGTTTCAGAAATGTTTTGTATTTATGCAGTTCTTCGGAACATAGAAACTTAACAAATCCTTACGGACTTATTCCTTACAATACAGCATAAAATATCTTTGTAAGAATACTGTACAAATTAATGCAATATATCACCTTAGTACTTGCAGAATAAATAAATAAATAAAATAGTAAGTATATGTGGAGAGAAAAAAAAAATAACAGGAACTGAAAGATTTTACAGTTTATCGAAGAATATTAGAAAAGAAAAAAAAAAAAAGCTGCTTGTAATCGTTCTATGTCCTTTTATTCAAGTACAATAAGAGAGGGCAGTGGCAAGAGGGAACAAAATTTCCTTTAATCAACTTCCTCGATGGTAGGGCCAGAAGCGCTACCACCACCAGGAGCTCCACCAGGAGCAGCACCGCCAGCACCAGGGAAACCACCACCTGGCATACCGCCTGCTCCTTGGTACAATTTCGTGATGATGGGATTGCAGATAGATTCCAGTTCCTTCTGCTTATGCTCGTATTCCTCCTTATCAGCCAGCTGATTAGCATCGAGCCATTTAATGATCTCATTGCATTTGTCTAGGACAAGTTGTTTGTCACTGGCGCTGATCTTATCTTTGAGCTTTTCATCCTCCGCAGTACTCTTGATGTTAAAGCAGTAAGACTCAAGACTGTTTTTAGCAGCAATGGTCTCCTTCTGTTTTTCATCTTCGCTACGATATTTCTCAGCTTCATTAACCATTCTCTCGATGTCTTCCTTACTAAGGCGTCCCTTATCGTTAGTAATGGTGATTTTATTCTCCTTGCCAGTAGATTTGTCCACGGCAGAAACGTTAAGGATACCGTTGGCATCGATATCGAAGGTAACTTCGATCTGCGGTACACCTCGTGGTGCAGGTGGAATTCCACTAAGTTCAAATTTACCCAAGAGATTGTTGTCCTTGGTCATAGCACGTTCACCTTCGTATACTTGAATCAATACGCCAGGTTGATTGTCGGCATAAGTAGTAAATGTTTGCGTTTGCTTGGTTGGAATAGTTGTATTTCTCTTGATAAGCGCAGTCATGACACCGCCAGCGGTTTCGATACCAAGGGACAATGGAGTAACGTCAAGGAGCAAAAGATCTTGAACCTCCTCGGACTTGTCTCCATGAAGGATGGCAGCTTGTACGGCCGCACCGTAGGCTACGGCCTCGTCGGGATTGATCGATTTGTTCAGTTCCTTGCCGTTGAAGAAGTCTTGTAAAAGTTTTTGAATTTTCGGAATACGCGTGGAACCACCGACGAGGACGATGTCATGAATTTGAGCCTTGTCCATTTTGGCATCGCGCAATGATTTTTCAACTGGTTCGAGAGTACTCCTGAAGAGATCCGCACAGAGTTCTTCGAAACGCGCCCTCGTTATGGAAGTATAGAAATCAATACCTTCATAGAGGGAATCGATCTCGATACTTGCTTGGGTCGATGATGAAAGAGTACGTTTCGCTCTTTCACAAGCTGTACGGAGACGGCGTAGTGCACGCTTGTTGGAAGTAAGATCTTTTTTATATTTGCGCTTGAATTCTTGAACGAAATGGTTGACCATACGATTGTCGAAATCTTCACCGCCAAGATGAGTGTCACCTGCCGTGGACTTGACCTCGAAGATGCCATCTTCGATCGTCAGAATGGAGACATCGAAGGTGCCACCGCCAAGATCGAAAATAAGGACGTTACGCTCGCCCGATGCTTTTTTGTCTAGACCGTAAGCAATGGCGGCAGCGGTGGGCTCGTTGATGATACGCAATACGTTCAAGCCCGAGATGGTACCAGCGTCCTTGGTTGCCTGACGCTGCGAGTCGTTGAAGTAAGCTGGTACTGTGATTACAGCATTGGTGACGTTCTTTCCTAAATATGCCTCTGCAGTTTCCTTCATCTTCACAAGGACCATGGAACTTACTTCTTCTGGGAAGAAAGTCTTCGTCTCTCCTTTGTATTGAACTTGAATTTTGGGTTTGCCGCCTTCATTCACAACGGTGAATGGCCAGTGCTTCATATCGGTCTGGACAATGGGGTCTTCGAAACGGCGCCCAATCAGTCTTTTAGCATCTGTCAAAGTTACAAAGAAAATCAGAATTTCTTCGACATTGTATTTGTTATAAAGGCAGGAAATTAACAATTGGACCTTTCTTTTATTGATCCATTAAAAGAAATGATTTTATCTATTTTTATCTATTATTTTATATATATATATATATAATTCTTTTTTATATTGAAGAAGTTAAATTAATTAAATTTTATGAAACTGTCATATTAACAAGTACGATTGTAAAAATGTGTAAAATTGATAGTGTTATCTGAAAGCGACGACCCATCGTTTATGCAACTTACCAAAGATGGTATTGTTCGGGTTCATAGCAACTTGATTCTTAGCAGCATCTCCGATGAGACGCTCGGTGTCGGTAAATGCAACATAACTGGGCGTAGTACGATTTCCTTGATCATTGGCGATGATTTCAACCTTCCCGTGTTGGAATACACCAACGCAAGAGTAGGTTGTGCCAAGATCAATACCAACTGCGGGTGCTTTGGCCATTTTAGTTTTCTCTTATTTCTGAAATCACGAGGAAATATTTTTCCGATGAACATCTACTCTATTTCCTTTTTATTTTTAATAATGAAAAAATCATCAAATTTAAATCCACAATCTACCGCATTGTATCGTTTAGCAGGCAATAGAAAGTCACACTATATTAAACGTACCTTTTCTTTGTTTCCGAATATTAAAAATTTCTCGAAGGATAGTGAAGAAGTTCTCCACACGACGATTCGCAACGTGAGTGACGAATCCGCACCCTATCACCGTATATATTATTCGGGAAAGGACGCTTCTGGAATGTTCTTCCTGTTCTACTCGGATAATAGCCAATCAGCTTCGCGTTTATACGAGGGAGGTGATACGATTGGTCGACGTATCTACTACGTAACTCGAGGAAACAACCGTAGGAAGGATTATTGACCATCGATTAGCGATGTCTTAATATTATTTTCTTTCAGTATCGATCGTATATTTGGCAAAGAAAATATCATATCAATTTAATATTATCATTGAAAAATTATCTATTCATTTTTGGGACCTCGAATTGTGATATTTTTCATCATTAAAATGAAGAATGACGCGGAAGTAATGCGGAAGGAAAGTTGGAGAAAAATCTAGCGGTTATTGCTAGAAGCTACCACGCGGGCGCAAACCGTTACGATATGTGACCACCGACAGATACACACACACACACACACACACACACATTATCATAGTATGGATCGTCTCACCTTCAACCGTTTTTTTCCGCCATTTGCATCATTGATGAATCTATACTACCATATGAATTTCGTAGTAATAAAGAATCTCTACTATTTAAGTATTTGGCTTAATATTTAGCGTGATCGAAAAATATTAAATATTTTATCAGATATAAAAGATTTTCGATAATATTGTTTTCAATAAATCTAACAACATCACGAGTATCGATCAAATTATGATGATAATCGATAAACCTTCGATGTTTAATTGGAAAAATGCTGACTCAATGAGTCATTGAGTACGATAAGGTCATATCAAAATATAGAAGATAAAGATCGTTTTTAATTCGTTTTAATTTCCTTCGTTCATTTTCTGCACGATCATTGTAGCTACACTCTCGTAGTATCTCGAAATACATGGAACGACATCGAATAATGTATTTCAAGTTTATCATAAGAAACTTTTTTTCTAATCGTCTCTTGCACACTAATCCAACGTATGTGGTTCGATAAAATTCGTATTTGATTATGACATAGCCAAAAAAAATTATGTACATACGTTTGAGATTTATGTATATACGTATTATACACGTGTATTCCTATACGTAGATTAGTCGACGTATTTTAATTTTAGTTTGTTTTTTTTTTTTTTTTTTTTTTTTTTTTTTTTTGACACCACGAAATACGTCAGCAGATAGCACAGAGTAATTCGATACGAAAAGTTTGAATTAAAAACGCAATTAAATAACATCGGAAATATTGAAATTATAAATGTTTCTGATAGGATAAATCATGCCTAATGTTCGTATACGTCATAATCTTTGCGACTTAACTACACAGTCCGAACATGGTTATGTAAACTGGATAAGTATAAAATTAAGATTATTTTACAATTGTGTTGCATGATATCGATGCTATTCAATCCTAAATTATAATTATTTTATACAAATGAATTTTCCTTATCGATTCTTCGTAATACAAAAACATAACCAAACAAAATTGTATTTATACGTTTCTAATAAACATACATAATATATACGTATGTATATACAAACGTACGTATATATATGTGTAATTAAGCTCGTAGTATTTTATCGGAATATGACTTTAAATTTTCTTGAATAACGCAAAGTAACATATGTAAGTACATACATCATACATAATATATACATTTATATCGACCGTGGTCAAGGTCATGACCAATGCCAAGTGGATATAACACAAGTCGTCAGGTTTCACAGCAAATAAAAGAAGAAACGCATAGAAGAGTAAATAAGAGTATACAAAGGGTATAATAGATATAAAAATAATATATCATGGTTTATAGTTCAATATACGAAGCAGAAAATACGTATATGAACGCAACAAAGATATGATGTTATTAAATAAATAAGTTTCTATAATTAACGTTATTTTAAATAGGCAATAAAGTATATACATGCTGTTAAATGAATCAAATTAAAATATGAATAAATATATTTGTAAATAGAGAATCATATTTGATGTAATATCGCAGTAAACGTATTTTGTCATTTATAGAAAAATTAGAAATAATATGTATTTATAATTGTTAATTCTGTTTTAATGATAATTCTGTTTTATCGACTGATCCGACGTAATTTGTTATAGTAGTTCGTCAAGAGTAAAACGAAGACGAGGGCGATACTTAAGCTTTGTGTTTTCGTTGTCAGTTCCAGACGATTTTATTTTTCCGTATTGGGTGTGTCGTAATATAATCTCGACGAAAATTATTCTCGATTATGTGTTATTTTCTTCTTATTCGATAAAAAAAATTGAACGTATTAATAGTTCAAGGAAGAATATAATAAAGTGACAAAAGGGTAAATAATATTGTTTTATTTACTTTCATCTAGATCAATAGACTCTTTCAATATATTTATCTTTTGATGTCATTCTCTGATAATTTCCTCTCGTCAATTCTTGGATTAAAGAAAGTAGCAATTAAATATTAAATGTCAAATTTTATTAAAACAATTACGTACAAAGATAATGTTGATTTGTGGAAGAATAAGAAATATCTTATAAAAGAGGCATTTAAATCAATGGATACAGATTCAGATGGTTATTTAGATTATCAAGAAGCTAAAACGGCTATGAAAGCTTTAGGATTGACAGTAAATAAGTCTTTTGTTTTGTCAGTTATTCGCATGTATGATAAACGTGGTGACAATAAAATTAGTTTCGATGATTTTTATTATGTTGGTTTGTATAATTATACATTGTAATAGCTTTGTTAACTAGTATATATGCATTAGATATATCAACTAATTTTCTTTCAAATTATTAGTATTTGAAAAGTTAAAAATACAAGATCCTATTGATCATGTTAAATATGCATTCAAGATATTTACTGCAGAATCTTCGATTGAAAAAATCAGATTGGAAGATTTACAAAGAATTAATAGTAAAATTGATTCTAATCTGACGCTTGATGAGATGAAGCTTATGATCAAAGAATTTGATAAAAATGAGGATGATTCTAGTAAAACCATTATATTATATATCCTTTTTATAAAATTTATCAATTAAAAAAATCTAAACAATTTATGGAGTTAAAAATCTTCTACATTATTTTTATTTTTCTCTTTGTAGTCGATGAAGCTGAATTCATAGAAATGATGACCGAATCAGAAAATTAATATAAATTTTTAGAAAATTATATGAGAGGCTACATTCGTTTCGTCGATTAAAATGCATTCTCAAATTAATTGGGACGCAGAGCATCGTCGTACATTACTTGAGACTAATGCTACTTTGGAACGTACAACGCAATCACTGACAAGGTCACACATAATCGCAACTGAAAGTGAACAAATAGGGACTGAAGTAATATCGGAATTAGCAGGGCAAAGTGAGCGTTTATTACGAGCAAAAAGAAGATTGTCCCAAACGGATGAAGAACTTAATAAAACACGGAGGATTTTGAATAGAATGAAAATAGGAGTGTTAACTAATAAGTTTGTATTATTGCTTATTATAGTGTTAGAAATAGTTATACTTGGTATAATTGTTTATTTAAAATTTTTTTATCGAAAATAATATTAACGATTTAACGTTTAATAGAATATTTAACTTGTTAAATTCTTACGTATTTTGAATCATTTTTTATTGTAAATAAATTATGATTGAAAATATTTTTCAAAATAAATTATAGATTTGAATAATTTTCTGAACCTTCGAGTGCCATCTTCCGGTTAAATGGTCGAACTTTCAAGTATATCGTCGATGATAAGCTACATCGATATGTATATATATATATATATATAAATGGAAAACATTCCTACTTGTAGCGTTGTATAAGCTAAAGCAAGTAGAGATGGCGCTGGTGAATGTCCTGAAAAAAGAGGGTGTGATCTTTCTCTTATTTATTTTACATTTATAGACTAATAGTGACAATTACAGGTGACTGTTCGTCGATGTTATTCGATAAAGATAGTTAAATAGATATGAGAAGTTAACATTGTCGATACAGTAAATCTATTAAATCTTTGCATTTCAAGTAAGTTTAATTTTTTGTGATACAGTATACAAGACTTTAGCCCAAATTAATTTATATTTTCAGTGTTTTTATAATGCATATGTGTTAATTAATTGTACTAACACTATATAATTAAAATACAAATGTAATGGGATATATATATATATATATATATATATATATATAATGTATTGAAATTTTATGTGACATTGTAAGCGTAATACTTTTAATTAATGTATATTAAAAACATCATAAAAAATTCTTCTCTGATAATTAAATTAATTTTACAAAAAAAGAAATCTATTATAATTTGTGTTTTTTTTTTTTTGTAATTATAAATGAAGATTTGTTTTCTTCTCTTTTTATGTTACAAATATATTTTGCGATAAAATTTTGATAGATTTGTAAGAGTGAAAAGTAATGAATATGCGAAAAAAGAAAAAAAAAAAAAAAAAATACCAGTTGTGTAATTATGAAGAGAAGCATTTGAAGAAGTTGACACCTGTTCTTCTAGTATCATGGAGCTACAACAAAATGATCAAAGTGAAGATACAACTGCCATGGAGCATCTTCAGTTTGATTTAGAGATGGATGCTATTACTGAGACAGCTGTGTTTTATTCTACTCCACGAAAATCCCTTCGGGGTAGACGAAAAAAAACAATGGATGGCAGATCTCAATTGCAAACTTCTTTGTTAAAATCGAATTATAGCACTAACGCAGAACAAAAAATAGGTCCAAAATATCGGCCTATATGGCCAAAGCCTTATCAACCAAGTTTTTTAAATAAGCCAAAAATATTTGGTTTACCTTCCACAATCAATGAATTTTCTGCACTAAATTCTGCGAGTCGAATTATTGTTACAACCACTTTGCCATCCAAGGAAAAAGTACAGGATTGTACGACATTGAGCAAGCCTAATAAGAGAACACGTAATTATTCCAAATCCATAACAGGAAATTCTAACAGCTTGAAATTATTAACGAAAGAAAATGGTAATGAAAAAAATAATAATAAAAATAATGCTACTTCACGGAAAGAGTTTAGTTTCATTAAAATGCAAGATAGAGATAACAAAGGTAGCATTGAGTTATTTTTTGAAAGTATGGCACAGACTGTTCTTAGTTTACCCATGCATGTCCAAGCTGAAATTAAAATGGAAATTTGTAAACTTGTTACAATGGCAGAAATTAAATATTCTTCGACTCAATCAAAACATGACTGTAAAATAGATTGACATAAATAAGGTAAAAAGATTCTTTTTACCTTACTTATTAAAACTTTAGGTACTATTTTAAATAGCTTAAACGTTATTTGAAATGTTAAGTTAATATCTATATAAATAATGTTTACAGTGAAATGTAATGTACATAAAATATAATAAGAATATTATTCTAAATCATGACATTTTATTTTAAAGAAGAAAGTAAAAAAAGAAAAAAGATAAAAACTGCAGAAAATACAAGTTCCCAAGATAAACTATATAATATGTTGTTGTATAGTGCCAACCTAATGAGAGTTGGTTGAATTTTTCATTTAATACAAAATATGATGTGCATACTATGAACATTAAGACACAATGATATAATAATAACGTATTAAAATAAATATGCGCTTCCTTGAAAAATTAATGTCAATATATAAAAATGTCACGACAGTGTACATTTGTAGAATACTAACATCGTTTTTTATTTTTTTATATTCCTAAGAATAAGAGAATTTGTATATTTGCATTCAAAGAATAGTCAAGGAAACAGAAGCATTTTTTACAACTCTATAATTGCAGTTGTATTAGTGTATATGTATATATATATATATATATATATATATATATATATATATATATATATATATATATAGATGGGTAGATATATATATATATACACTAATTGTAATTTACGAGAGAGACTTAATTGGAAAATTGCTAGAATGAACTTTATTTAGAAAAATCGTAATTACTGCGGGAATGTTTTTCTTCTGTCATAGATATCAATGAACAATTTGATGTGAAACAAAGATTGGGACATACCTTCGCTTAACTTTAGTGTATTTTTATGCATTGTGTAATATAATGTCAAATATAAATAAATATGAGTATTATAAAGCATTTTAAGAAACTGGGTTTATACATGAATCCAGTTAGGCTGTTGTATGTAACGATACAAGATATATGTTGTAGAGCTTAGAGAAACATAAATTTCAATGAATTTAATATCTCTTTTAGTAAATTCATCTTACAGCAAATTGGCTATTTAAAAGTTGCGAGGCCAAAGAGGTGAGAGCACATGAACTACTTTCTTTGGGATTTCTTAATAAAGAATTTGTAAATCTTTGTAAAATAATAAAAGGAATAGAGATATTTAAACTGATGCACATGATATGATTGTAATTAAATTTATAATGATCAAAAGAGTCAAGCTTAAAAATTATTCATAAAATACTTAAAAAAGAATGTTACTTCTCACAGCCTTAAATACAATTGGCTCTTAAACGAGTAACAGAGTTATTGATAAGATTTTGCACGTATAGCATAATAACGTACGACGTAATAAAGTCATATAAGTACATACACAATAAGTGATCTAACGAAGCAATAACCTGTTACATAAAGAGAAATTGTGAAAATTAAACACGTATAAAGAGTGGCAAGGTGGTATTCAGCTAAATGCATGGTATTGACTTACTACATTCTTATATTATGTCAATTCGAATAATGGCAATAAGTACGAATATAAATGCAATCGTAAATTTTGACACTTATCGGTGATACGATCATGTTTTGTCCAATACTCGTCACTGTGTTCACAAAAAAGAGTGCCTGAGACTTCCTTCTTTTACATGCATATATTGACATTTCTATTCTTTCTTTCTTTTTTTTTTGCTTTTTTTTTCAATTTTTATTTTATTTATATTTTTTATTTATTTTAGATGAAGTAATGCAAAAGCATGTAATGGCGAAATCTAATAGTAAAACTGGATTTGTAATGAATTTGACAAATGTATAAACTCAGTTCGAAAATGGAATTGTAACATTTTCTAAAGCCATTTTTGCTTGTATTTGCTACTCTTACATGAACGGTGACCGGCTATTTCTTGAATATATAAGTGAACGTAATAACGATGAAGGTAGAAGACACTAAGGGCGCAAGCCTTATTTTCTCTTGTAACACTGTTGAAGCAATATGTTAATTATTTCATTCTTCTTTTTCTGCTTTTTCGACATCTTGTTTCTCTTCCCCGTCTATTTGCGTGTCTCCTTCGAATTTCGGCCCAGGTGCTTCGTCACCTTCTAAAACAATTTCTTCTGGATCCGGTGCACGAGGTAAGAAATCATCATCGGGATACATGGATTTGAAAATTTCCTTTGCCTATAAAAAAGAAAAAGAAAAAAAAAAAAAAACGTATTCATATGTAATAATAATAATAATAATATATATATATAAATATACGGATTGTTCATTAAACATACTTGATCAACTGCAAAATCAAAATCTAATTCCAAATCCGGTCCAGAGCACAAGTATATGTTACTCGGTGCTGTATCATTTAATTTTATGTCGCTCGCAGGTAGATTCAAGTATAATGACCATAATATTTGAGGTTTTAAATCTACTTCATTTGGTTCATAATCCTGCTGATTACCTTCCTAATAAAGAAATCGTTAAATACTTAGTTTGGATTCATGTTTTTACTAATATATATATATATATATTTTTTTTTTCCTGTTAATCCTAAGCTGCTTCGTTCGTATAGAATACTCTTAGGATGTTTATTACCTGTAGATGTCGTTTATCAGGTGAAACTGTCTGAGTATGAGAATCTGTAGAATTACGGGCAAGACTTGGTTCTACCATTTCAGATCTTAAAAATTTCTTTACCATATATGCTAAATCTTCCTTTGCGGTTTTAGTACGTTTGCATGTCATATGAACCATAACTAATGAAATACAATAATATATTAAAATATTAAATAATGAGAAAAACGATGAATTAAGATATATATATATATATGATCATTTCGAATTATTACAAAATACTTACATAAACCTTGTGGACAAGCATTAGTAGATGGTCCCAGTTCGATCAAAGTAACAGGTTCTTGTCCTGGTTCTTCAGGTGGATAGTACAAAAGGGTTAAGTTCTCTTTTTCTCCTTGCATAATTGACCTATCGAATAAATAAAAATATTCAATTGATGAGTCTTTTTAAATTTATAAAAAATTATAAATAAATCATACCTATCTGTAATAAAAATGCCTCGAGAAATCTGTTGTTCTCCCTCAAAAGCTACAATTTCTGGTGGTAAGTGTCCTTGTCCTACCACTAAATGTTCCAAAGCCAATCTCTGTTTTCCAGTTATAATGGCTTTGCATTTATCTTCATTAATTACTACACCATCCAATTGTCTTTTCAAGCAATACACACCGCCAAATACAGCACATAATCTGGAAATTTTAATAAATTTTTAATTTCATTCATTTTTACCTCCATGCTCTTCCAATATTTTAATAATATTACCTGCAGAAACACTGAGGTAATTCTCCACTACCATACATAGGCCATAAGAAAGGAGTGTTTCCATAGCGTCCAAGGCTATTAAGGAAATGCTTTGTGCGATTAACACCATCTCTGCAAGATGTTTTGTCTGTTACCATTGCAATAGCCTGTACAACATAATGTTGTACAATAGGGGTAAGATCTTTTGTGTTAAGGTACTCTAAAAATGTTTTATCGCGGAAACCTGTTGGGAGAAAATATGTTTAATGAACAATTATATAAAACACTTTATGTATCGTATATTACATCACATTCTTTATATAAACAGAAATCAGATATCATTTGGAATTAAAAATTATTTATAAATGGATTTACTTTCTAAAGAGCACCAAAGCTATATCATACTCCCTTACACTGTTAAGAATATTAAGTAGCCATGTCAGTTACTTAGTGATTCAATATATCACAAGTGGAATACAAAGTAAATCATTTTTATAATAATGCTACTGAATATTCTACGTATGATGTTATGAATCAGCAAATAAAACAAATTCAAAGAAGCATTTGTATTGTAGCCATGTTTGTTGGAAAAAAAAAAAAAACAAAAAACGAAATTACCATCAAACTCTGGACTATCAGCTCCTTGTTCCATGCAAGAAGTTAAAAGTTGCATTAACATTCTTTTCTCCACGACGCTAACAGTTTTGTTAGCAAACACATCGGCGCGTGAGCAAGGGACTTGAGTTAATTTGCCATCCATATATGTGGCAACTCTGGATACTGCACGAAATTCTGCATAACGTGCTATATTGCTAGAGATCAGCAATTCGACCAATTTACCACGTGCGAATAGAAGCTGTCATAAGGAAAAGTATTGGTGAGTAAAAAATTATATAACAATCTTATTTTTATATCAAAGAGATTCCTATTTATAATATAAATATACTTTTGGTGCCAAGTCGATGTTGAATCTTCTGTATTCTTTTTTTATACGATCTATACTCCAATGTTTGACAATTTCTTTTTTCTCAGTGTTGTCCTCATCAGTTTTCTCTGTGCCTTCGTTATTGGCACTATCCCCAATTCCATCTGTCTGAGTATCTTTCGAGGATAGAACAGGTAGATCTGCATCACTTAATACAAAATTTAAATTATACATAGAAAAGTAGAATACATTTTTATACATTATAAGGAAATAATATTGGATCATGTATAAGCATACTTTGAAATATACCAAGTTTCTTCGATATTCTCAACGGCAGAATATTGATCACTAGCCTTTAAAAATATTTGTCCATCTTCTAAATCAACTTTTGCATCTCTTGTATTATTCTTGGCAGTCTTTAGATCTTCTATCCATTTTTGTAAACCATCAAAATTAAATGTAGCCCAAAGTCCACCATAATATTCGTTGCTATTTATATGAATTATATAAAAATCATTAATATATCGGATTGCAGGTGTTCAAAGAAATATTTCATAAATATGTGATGAATATGTGATATATAATTGTAAAGAATTGGAAAAATGTTGGAAAGTAAAAGTGAGATTAAAAAAAAAAAAGAAAAAAAAAAGAAAAAAAAAAAGAAAAAAAAAGAAAAAAGGGATACTATATGCATAAAAGAATAAATGATAATAAATTTTGTCGTGTAGAAATATATATATATATATATATATATATATATACGCATACATATATATATATATAAATACACGTATGCGTATCGCGAAAGATCGAGAAAAATCAAAGCGTTCCATGTAATCTATAAAATAATCTGTAAGGCGATATTCGGACGCACGAGCGTTACGCGGAAAGGACATTCATTGATAGAGCGTCAAAGGAATATCCGACGACGCACCTGTCCAGATGTAAAACCTTTTTCCCTATCCTGCTGGCCGCCGCGGCAACGATCGATTCCGTCATACCTGTCAAAAGTCATTATGCCGGTTCAAGAAGGGAGGGTTATGAAAATTCTATATAAAATTGTATGGTCAGATAAAAAAATCAATACCTGTTCCTACAACGACCACATCGTACTCGGTCGGCAGATCGTCCTCCATGATTTCCTCTTGTCAAATTCGAAACGTACGCGATGAAGAATAGAGATAAGGAATGCCTGCTGAGAGGTAAAAAACGAGCGAACGTAGAAGTCAATTCATTTTGTCGAAGAACGCCGATGTCAAAATTCTTAGACAGCCCCGCCCCGCGCCTTTTTTAACACACCAAATGAACTCTCACTCTTCTCCTTTCTCTCGAAAAGTACACAGCACACCATACGGTTTCTACTGGTTTCTTCTAATGGAGGCTCCCCGAAGCTCCCTACGTGTACTTACTCCGAACGAGAGACACCGTATATATCTATATCGAGCGGAAAGAACAAGGAATGACGTATTGTCTATCTCTTTTATGACGTCTAATTATTGCGCATGCGTCCCTGTTGCTGACCGCGTCTCCGTTGCGTTATTGAAACGAACTAATGCACCTATCGAAACGCTCTGCGAAACTCCCAAAGGTGAGATCGTATTATCGCCGTACCAATCACGACAAAGGATTTTCTGATCACAATTTTATCGAATATAATCGATGAATTTAGATAATGATAACGTAACGTTACTCTTTATTACCAATCTTGATTGTTTTGCATTATTATTTTGCATTTTTCCTAATGCATTTTTCTATCTCGTTTTTATCTTCATTCGATAATGATACATCGAATATATACTTGTGATAAGTGGTTTAAATACATGCGATTTTACCTACCGAGAACTTTTACAAATTACTTTCGCATACGTCGATAATGCAGTGTTCGGGTAACGTATTCGTACTTACTGGGGATCGGTCATTACGTAAACGTGATATTGTCGGTAAGAGAAAATTGGTCGGTAATTAATGACAATTCAAAAGATAAAACAGATTGAAAAATTGTAATATAAATAATTTTCAGAGACTATCACTTTCAACATATCGGTAATATAGATAACAGAGGACTATATCTGAGAAAATAATTAGAAACTTATTCGAGTTAAATTTTTATTAAGTTTTTGCCGCTTTTGAAATTATTTTTCATATTTTCGTCTTCACAAGGAAAATTTCAATCACTGGGGTAAAAGAAAAATGATATTCGAAGGGTATACGAATCACTAACCAATATTTAATCAATTTTACAAGGGAATATTATTCTCCGGACAAATCAAGGACATATGTAGCAATTGCCAAGGGGTTGCTGTACCCATACATATACACATATTTATATACGTATATATGAACAGTGACAAGAATGTACTTCTACCCTCTTGTTTTTGTACGGATCTAACACGCTTGACCATCTATATTTATACATTGGCGTATTTTATTCGTTTACTATATACTAACAATATTTGCGTATATTAAGTATTGGATTAAATATATTCTTCATTTAGTACACCTATTATCTCATTATATCACAAGCAAGAGATGAGCTTAAAATATCGTTAGAATTATTATTCTAATCAAGAAAGATAAAATTCATAGAAATTATATGCGACAAATTATCTTTAAGGATATTAAGAGTTTTTAATTTTTTTAATTAATATACGAGAAATATATATTAATTTTATTAATAATACATATTTATTAAGATTTTTTTATTATCAAATTATGGATAAACGACTACGCCAATGAATAGATTCTGCAACGATGTATGGCAACGTGTCGCACACGTTCCGTGAACTCAGAAATCCCTTGGGATAGGATTCAGGAAAAAGAGGGTAGAATAATTCTCTACTGTCGTGAGAACAAGTGGAATACAAGTGTCGCACAGGTTCCTGGTCTCGACCCAAATAAAATCGTCTAGTGTAGACAACGGGCGTAAGGTTTTCCATATCACGGATACTTATGATATCTTTGAAGAAATATTTGAAGAAAATATTTCGTTCAATGAAGACAGACGAAGTAATTATCAAGAAATTATTCACCTGTTAATAAGATTTTGTTTCTTTTTTTTTTTTTTTTTTTAATATTACAAATAAATATAATAATAAATGTATAAGTATACACATAAAAAATTAAATAATGTTGAATATATACATTTACTATTAAAAAGAACAATGAAATTGGTCGTATTTATCGAACGAAAAGTTGCCGACGGTAGCTGATTCGCAACTACAAAAGCAATATTTTATCGTTTCAAAAGCATCATGTTATCGTTTCAAAAGCTTGTAAATAACGAAGTTTCATTTTATAATATTTCTTAAAAAAATATATTACTCTCTCTCTTTCTCTCTCTCTCCCTCTCAATATTCCAAATGTTTATTTCAACGAATGTAGATTAATATATAGTATGTATTTTGTATTGTAGAGAGAAGAAGTCGCTGCCAAGCTTCGAGATCCGAGCAACGAGGAAGGAAAATATTGATAATCTACAATTCGAATAAATGATACAGTTTGGTTACATGAATTTTAATCGAGCCGATTTGCAATTGTGCACGAGAATAAACACATCGTATGTAGATTACGATACCTTGATTTGCTTCGCTTTTGTCGGAAAAATCCATGATAAAAAATGTATGTAATAAAACTCGGACAACAAATGGACGTCACGATCAGGATGATCAGTCGAGTGACGAACGGTAGTTGACCGTAAAGAAGAGTGAGAGAGAGAGAGAGAGAGAGAGAGAGAGAGAGAAAGAGAGAGAGACAGAGAGAGAGAGAGAGACAGAGAGAGAGAGAGAGAGAGAGAGAGAGAGAGAGAGAGAGACAGAGAGAGAAAAGAAAAAAGAAAAGAAGAAAGAAAAAGGAAAAAGGAAAAAAAAATAGAGAAGAAGACGAAACTTGGACCGATTGGCTAGGGAAACGATTTTATATGTAGAAAGAAAGAAAGGAAGAAAGAAAGAGTGAGTAGAAAATATACGAGTCGGACGTTATGCGGTCTTTCGAATTGATCGAAAAATCAGGAGCACAGGAAGGCATCATCGAATGATAACGTTCTCTCTCTCTCTCTCCCTTTTTTCCTCTCTTTTATCTGTATGGAAGTCTCGCAGAATGCGACGGAGGATGGTGATGATAGTGGTAGTAGTAGTGATAGAGATAGTGGTAGTAGTGGTGGTGGTGGTGGTGGTGGTGAAGGTGGTGGGGGATATAGTCGAGAGGACGGTAACTAAGGGGCGTGTTCGAGAAGGTCGAGGGTTGTCCCGGGGATGGTTAGGAGGATGAACGAATGGGAATGCTCGAAAGGTAGGTCCGAGGCCGGTGACCTTGCCAACGGTGTACCTCGATAGGGGTGAATCCGCCCCTAGCGCAGCCCCTCTGCCGTTTATCGAATTAAGCTTATCATTTGATTTTGAGGAGACCCACCAGTCAGTCGTCTCGGACGCTCTTAAACGGGCCGAAAAACTTCCTCCTATCCGTGCTATAATCGCAATAATTTGATATCGTTGATCCGATTACGCGTCATAACTTGGCGTCGAAGAGGAGAGAAGAGAGGAAGAGAGGAGAGGAGCGGAGAGGAGAGGTGAGGCGAGGAGAGGAAGAAGAGGTCCGTTTTGCGCTCGTCGAAGCCAACATCGAAGAGATCGTTCTCCAGCCGTTTGCCCACGGCCTTATACGATATCGCGTTAACCGACGATTTATCCGATGTGAAAGGCACGCGCTCTCGATATCTCGTATATTACTTTGTGAAGGGGGTCGGGTCCAAATACCGGGGGAAAAAGGAAAGGCTCTCACCCCTCTGGTTCTGCGGTTTACGTTCTACGTCGTCCTTGCCGTCGCAGGAGCGCGCCCGCGCCGAAAGGCGCGCTCCCTCGAGCCTCCTCCGTTCGACTTTTCCCGCGCAATCGAACAAACATTCTTCTTATCTAAAGGAAACTACGTTACGCGATATAAGCTACGTTATAGACCAACGTACAGTGTAAGATCGTTATAATAACGTGATCTATTTTATCGGAGATCTTTAAACAATCGGAATTAGAAGGGTAGAATGGAAGAAAGGGTAGCATTCGAAATGATTATCTTCATGGATTGAAGAGGAAAGTGGTGCTCGTTTCGAGAGTCGTCTCTTCGCAAAAGAGGAAGAGAGAGAGAGAGAGAGAGAGAGAGAGAGAGAGAGAGAGAGAAAATTAGACAGAGAAAGAAAGAGAGGGAGAGAAAAAGTGCGAGCGAATCGTAAACATAAAAAACGAGAGAAAATAAAAAAAGAATCAACGAAAACAATAATGGATTACTCGTATTTGAATCAAGCTGCGGCTGCCGCGGCCGCCGGCTTCGAAGCGTCCAGTTGCGCGTTGGCCGCGAGCGAGATGCAATGTGGTTACGGCGATCTGAGCTCGTGCTCGCAAATGAGCCAAGCGGCGTATCGGTACACGGCCGCGAGAGCCGCCGGCTACTCGACGAATGCCGGCTCGGCGAGCGGCGGTGGCAGCGCGGGTCCCCTTGGGGCCCATCATGCCTCGCATCCTCATGCCCATCCACATCACGGGGCCCATGCGACTCCGTGCTCCGTAATGGCGGCCAGATCGCAAGACGTTCATCGACACGCTGCCTCTATCTTTCCTTCTGCGATTAATCTCCAAGGTGAGTTTTGACGTTTCCCTTTTTCCTTCAATTTTCCGTCGATTTTCTTTTTTTCTTTTTTTTTTTTTCTTTCTTTGATCCTCCCCTTTGCCGATTACTTCCTCCCGATCGTCTTAACAAAGAAAATTTAATGGTTGCCATCGTTTCTTAGATCATTTTTGATAAAACTCATTGATATTCATTATTTCCTAGTATTTTATAAAAAAAAAAGTAAATATTATGTGAGAGAACACGATAGAAACATAGGTACCTACTACTATATAAGAGTGACATGCTTTTCCAGTAACTTCGAATATTTATTATTCTCGAACTAGAAGACCCTCTCTGACATCTGTCGTGGAATAATATTGAGTTGAAGATCGCTAAAATCAACTAGGGACAATAGAGGGATGATATAAGTATGTGTGTACATAGAAAGAGCTTACCGTTGCGTTACCAAACGTAATAGACGAATATATTGAAGTTTCTCCTTTTGCATCAGTCAAATGAATGTTTAAAAAATGAAATAAAAAATTTCCTTGGACACTCGCCGTAAAGATAGATAAAGGTAATAAAAGTAATGGCCGATTCGTACGTTCGTTCCCGCTACTTATCGCAACCTTCTACGAAATTCTCTCGTTTGAATGACTTATAAATGCAAGGTGGGCGTGTGTGCAGCCCTTTACGCCATGTACACCCTAAAAGCGGTACTTCTCCCAGAAGCGGCGACAAGATGGCACTGAAAATCAATGGACATCTCTCTTTCCCTCTCTCTCCCCCCTACCTCGGTCACTCATTGCTATGGTTACGTCCCTCCTAGTCACCCTCAGCAAATTTTACAGTGTTCCTCGACGTCGTGGTCTTTGGAATTCATCGAGAGAGAAAAAGAGAGAGAGGGAGAGAGAGAAAGAGAGAAAGGGAAAAAGGAAGAGAGAGAGAGAGAGAGAGAGAAAGATAAAAAGAGAGAGAAAACACATATTAAGTCAACCTTGTAAAATCGTACCATCTTGGAAAGTTACGCGTGAAATATATTCAACGTTTTCCGAATCAAAAATTCTTTCTTTCTTAAATAAAGTTTGAGGCTAATTCTTTTTTCCTTTTTCTTTTTCTATATATATATATATATATATATATGTAGACACACACACCTATATCCAAAGCTCAGAGAATAAAAACTTTCAAATTTCCTTACGTTCGTACTTTTCGAGACGTAATTTTTTTTCAATTTCACTATACTTCTCCTATTATATAAGAAATGAATTATTACATTCGAATAGAAACGAGCAAACAACGGGGAAAATATTATTGTTGATAAAAAAAAAAGAAGTTTGTATAGAATAAACGTAAATTTGAGTTTCGATAATCTCGCGCCTGGTACTAGTGGAACATCTGCCGGTTTAAGTAGTACAGGACGGGCTATAGTCAGACACCATTTTCCATTAGCTCCGGGCTTTCTCCCATTTTCTTCTTTCCCTCTCTCTCCCTCTCTTTCTTTATCTACCTATATACGAATCTACCCTCCAAAGAATTTCTTTGGACGATATGCAGACATACAGGGCGTAATGAGGATTCGTGTAATTTTATTATCCTGAGGAAAGAAAAGCAAGAAAAAAAAGGAAAGAAATTCTTCGAAAATGTTAGAAAAGCGATGTCAAAATTATCCGACGTATTAAAAGCTGAACAGAATATACGAACGGATAGACGACTTTAGAAGATCTTCCCGTTTTTTTAATTCCAGGAGGATTAGGATACAAACCCTATACGGGACACGACGGTCTCGCGGAAAAGCGAAAACAACGGCGCATACGGACGACATTTACGTCGGCCCAACTTAAAGAATTGGAGCGTGCCTTTCAAGAAACACATTATCCGGATATTTACACCAGAGAAGAAATCGCCATGAAAATCGATTTAACGGAAGCTAGAGTACAGGTGAGTCGAAATATATAGGATAATTCAAAATGATTGATTGTGAAAATCGAAAAATTGACGTTCCCGATGGAACGGCGATCGGAATATTCTTGGGAAATTTTTTTCTAAAGTCGAGTTTACCGAATGAAATATGATAAGAGAATCTTTACCTTCTCTCTTAGTTTTTGTTTTATTCTCCTTTATATCTCATATACGTCCTCGAAAAGAGTGGATTGATGAGGTTAAGAAAGTTGTCGGGGAATGGAAAGAAGAGGGTGGCAGGCGTATCATGTAATTACATTACAAGTTCCATTTTCGTTTTCACGGTCATCCATAGCCGTGATCTGATGGATTATACTGCCTAATGCTCTTGACGTATTATCGTAAAGTTTTTGTAAAGAAAGAGAGAGAGAGAGGGAGAGTGAGAAATAGAGAGTATGTATGTATGAGAGAAAGAGAGAGAGAGAGAGAGAGAGAGAGAGAGAGAGAGAGAGAGAGAGAGAGAGTGAGAGAGGGGGATGGATTTAGAGATTATTCTCTAGGATACCAGGGTAGCTCGAAATCTTATCCGATACGAAATTTACGATGTAACAAAGGTATATAACGGTGAAGGTACCGAAACTTTCATCTTCTCCTGTCAAATTATCACGTTCGAGAAACAAGATCGAAGCTCGAATCACCGCGAAGATAAATCAATGTTGTAGACGGTTGCATGGAAAATTTCGATCAAATTTAAACGGCAACAAGAGTTCTTGTTCTTTATAAAAATTTTATTAAGATTTTTCGATATCGAGGTTAATTTTCGTAACGAATCGACGTGTGTTATGGGATATATGTATAATTTGTTCAAATATCCGACGAAATGAAATCGGAGTTTTTGTTTCTTTGAAAATTGACAAAAGAATCAAGACGTAGGAATAATTGATATTCGTCTTTTTTCGATTAACTTTTTTACACAGAGTATTAAAGTAAAAAAGACGTTGGACGGGATTTTTTTACTCTTATCTCTTTTTAAATTTTATTAATTTTTTTCAATTGAATTTATCCTTGCACAATGTGTACCAATACCCCGATAATAACACATTCGCATTGCCAATGTTGTAAAAAATATTGATTCCATTTTCGTCTTGACTCATTCTACCGTTAATTTTGGTGTCGTTTACCTTTCGATTTAATAATATCAGCCACGAGATATCTATCTACGATCTTAGGAACTCGGGAGACGTTTCCACGAATAGCAACGTTTCTTAGAAGTTTGACGGTTTGTGCGATTGCTACCATATCTGAAATTGCGTAATTAACTGTTCTAATTTCGTATTACCGAAGATAAAGGAAAAATCATAATCTACTATCACGCGTATTATATCAATAGTATAAGGACTTTTCGTGGATAATAATGGCCTTTCGTAGAACGAGGTCAAATAGAGTTCTTTAATCAATTGCAATTAGATTTAATCGTGTAATCTAAAAATAATAATAAGCTTCCAAAATCTTCGAAAACACGCGTGAATCTTATCGATTAAATTTTTCCTTTATTAAAATTAAAATTTCATTTAATTCGTATCTCGTAAAAGGACGCTTTTGGCAGAGATAAAATGATAAAAATAAAAATAATAATAAAGATATAAAGAATAATTAAAAAATCGTATTATCAGCTATTAAAACGTAAAATAATTAAATCCGATAGATATTACGGATGGACATACTGTACAAAATTACGTAGGTATATCTTTTGTTCTGAAAAATTGTCGTATTCACGGATTACGGATGATCACATAGCCGATAAAGAACGAAGAAAACGGGCATGCGCGTGGCAATATGGCAAACGTTCGCCAATCAATGCACGCTATTTCTCGACCGTTCCTGATTGGTAGGAAGCAGGTCTATGATATTTTACATTGCGATCGAATATGTAAAGTTTAGAACAACCTTCGAACTATGCATATTCAAATGCAAATTGTTAACGTTACCTTATGTATTTACGTCGATGTTCACGTTAAACACTTGAGTCAGAAGAGAAAAATATTACCTAATTACATTAAGAGAAAAAATTAAAAAAGGAAAAAAAAAGAAAATAAAAGAAAAAAAAAATAGAAAATAAAAAAGAGAGAGAGAGAGAGAGAGAGAACAAAAAATGACTGAAATCTAACGAAACAAGTGGAATGCAAAGTATAACTCTCGAAAAGCTTGGAGTACGTAACATATTAATTCGTACGTTAGAGTCGAGGTCTACGTTCTAAAGCCACATAATAATTAAACGCGAGGTTACTATCAATTCTCTAGCAGTTTGCGGTCGGACGGGACCACCGCTGCGTTTGCAGCGTCCGCCAAGACAAGGGTTAACTTGTTAATTTCCTTTACTCGATATTTAGTTCTATTTTAGAATATAAAGATTAAGAAGAGAGAAAGTGCAAGTTAAATATCCTTTCTAATTTTCTCATTTTATCATGTCACTTTTTTCCTTATTATCAGGAATTCCATAAGAAAACATTTCTTTTTAGATTTAACATTTAGATTTCATTTAAGGACGATTTCGTCCGTTGAAAGGACGTACTTCATGGAACTACGTGAAAATTAAAACTATATGTTTATTCGTTTAAAAATCTATTCATTTATATGAATCAAGTTATATCTGAAATTAATGTATATTAAGTGTATACTAAGAGTTAGCATCACAATGACAAAAGTCTCTTCTTCGATCTTTATTCTCTGAAACAATTAGGGTTAAATCCTAGGTCTCATTTTGCTTTGTCTTTTTCTCGTTCTTAGGGTCAAGTAATTCCAGCACTTCTTTCCGGTCTCTTTGTCTGATCAAGATCAACCTCACTGAGTTTTCCAGGTTGCCTATGGCTCTCTCTCTCTCTCTCTCTCTCGCTCTCTGAGTTCGATAAAACAACCCTCCTTGCGTTCCCAATTCACCCTAAGCTCTCTCTCTCTGTCTCTCTCTCTCTCTCTATCGGTATCCACGTGCCGCCTACCCTATCCCCTCTCTCCGTCACCCTCTTAGAAAGACCATTCGACGGCCACGATTGGTCCCTAACCTCTTTGCCGTTTTGGCCATTTCTACTTACGAGCACCACTCTCTCCTACGACGTTTTCCTTATGTCTCACAGTAGACACATGGATTCTATTCCTTTCTCTGTGTCTTTCTATGTGTGACTTTTTCTTTCTTTATGTGTAAACGCAGTGTGTACGTGTACTTACGTGTGTACTTCTATGTGAGAGTGTGTTTTAATTGTAAGATCTCCTTAATGTCTAGCGTCGTTTTCTATGACGGTAACTGTCTTTCTAGAATTCCTCTTAGCGTCCATCAATCTCTCTCTCTCTCTCTCTCTCTCTCTCTCTTTCTTTCTCTCTCGTCTTCTTTATTTTACGAAGAAGTTCTTTCAAATTTTTCCAAATACTCCGCATGGTATTCTCAAAGAATTAAAAGTGCATACAAATACGAAGTTAGCTCGCTTAAATATTTTCTCAATTAAATAATGTAACGAAAAAGGAAGAAAGAAAGAGAGAGAGAGAGAGAGAGAGAGAAAGAGAGAGAAAGGGAGAAAGGGTTATGGGTACGTCAATCGATGCATCTTCCTCAATCCGTCGGAGGACAAAATGAAAGATCTTCCACTTCCTGTAAGATATTCGTACGAAAATTCTGTTATCATGCTGAATATAACCGAGTCAGGCTATGGCTATTGATAGTAACTCGTTGTTAAATATCCACTGTAGAAATGTTTAATGGAATCGACTATGCCGCGAGATTTGTCACGTTAAAAATAATATCAAGACAACAATTAAGTTTGATATTTCAAGCATGAACGTACATACGGATACATTTAACGTAGTTACGTGTCCAAAGCTCCTTGTTATTATCTTAAATTAGATGGATATGTGAAAGCCAAGCCATGGATACGTCTAATTACGTAAAGGAGTATAGAATTTTATTAGTTGGGAAAACCGGAGAGAAGAATTTTATCTTCGGCGGAAGCAACCATTGAATTTATATCTTTTTTCAAAATATCGTCTCGAGAGATTTGTCTTGTTTCTCTTTTCTTTTTTTTATTTTCTTTCTTTTTTTCGGTCCAACTATTTAATTATTAATTTTTGATTTTTATTTTGCCATGAACGATGCAATCGATTGCGAATATGAAGTTGATTTAAAAGGCGTATATTTTCGTAACTGTTACTAAAGTAGAGGATTGCTAATAAATTAACGGATGCAGTGAGAAAGAGAGAGGAAGAAAAAGAAAGAAATGACATCCCCTCTCTCGATTTGTACATATATATTATGCAGAGTTGTTCTAATGGAATTGTAATTCGTCGAGAACGACTTGTGACTCAGAAGTAGCGAAACGTGTCGGCACGTGACTGACAGCGTGTGGTCAATGGGATACGCTGTGGCGTGGTGTAACATCGGGGTAATATCATTTTCGTAGCCGAGATGTATGATTAATTTTATCGAATGGGATAAACACATATAGGTATTAAATGAAATACTTTTATCCATTTCTTTGGAAAATTATCATCAATTTTATCGCATTTACATGACGCTGTCATAATCGAAAATATTTTATATGTGATAATCTACGAGTAGTAAGAGAAAATCTGATATAATCAAATTCTCTATGGGGAGGATCGTGTATTTGAAAAATAAGAAAGACAGAAAGAAAAAAGAAAGAAAGAAAGACAGACAGAAAGAAAGAAAGAAAGAAAAAGAATGTAAAAGAGTTCGAAGTCAAACGTTTTGGTTATCCGACGGGATAGCCCGAAGTGTGTTTGAAATATTTAGCGAGCTTCTTTTTCCCGATGGGATATAGGATCGTGCTACGGAAGGAAGAGTCGAATCGAAAGAGCAAAAGTTCGAGACAACGTTTGCGACGCGAAGGGACAGGCAGGAAGGGCAGGTGACAGAGAAAGAGAGATAGAGAAAAATACAGAGAAAGTGAGGAAGAAGGTAGCTGGGTTGGCGGGTGGTTGCTATCAAGTGGAAGTAGGAGTATACATGTATGCGTGTGTGTCTCTATGTGTGTGTAAGAGAGAAAGAGAAAGAAAAAGAGAGTGAGGGAGAGAGAGAGAGAGAGAGAGAGAGAGAGAGAGAGAGAGAGAAAGACGAGCTGCCGGGTGGAAATGGAAGAAGGGACCACCCGAGGAGCCAGAGTCGAGGGGTTGGTTCGATGGGATGAAATGGGGAAAGCACTCACCCTGCTTGCCTGTCTGGTGCCACTGCAAGGAATGGTTGATACACAAGGGGCCCATGCCGGCGTATACCCTGGTAATTGCAAGTCCTATGTAGATCCACTTACAGTGATTAAAAACCGTCCTGCGGAGCATATACCAAGGACGACGCACCAGAAACTATTGGATTCGGATGTATCAGAGTATAACAGACCTGGGAATGCTTGTGTCTTTCCTACGACTTTTTCTCTTCGCTATATATGTATATTGTACATATCTTGCCAATCGAATATTTCACAGATGTATAGTCTTCGATGATGTTTTTATGATATTGTACTCTATAAAAAATACGTTCGATTGGATCGTAACGTAAGGAAAATTTTCTAGAACAAAATATTTCTCGATTCTCGTAGTCGAATTTATTCGACTTAATTGTAATTAGTTAAAGTGATGAGAGTTGATCGTCGTTAGATTGAAATCAAGTAGCTACCATTAACTTGACAACCGATCTTAAAGGGAACCGAGGGAATGTACTTTGGTATTGATGTGTCAGTTTGCGGGGTTCCTTTTCTCTTTGTCCATTAATTGAAGCAACAATTTCAGGACCACAGATATATATATATATATATATATATATATATATATATATATATAACAATCGAAAAGAATAAATCTTAATTCGAGAATTAAACTTACTAGATTGGCAAGGAATACTTTCTACAATCAGTTTAGGCTGATCTCTTTATTCTACATTAGAACGATATCTGATGTTGCTCGATATTTATTTGATATACTAAGCTTCTCGAATGATTTGAATTATTAATTCTCTTTTAATCTTTTTATTGCTTCGTTCGAAATATTTAGAAAATATTTATCCACTCGATTGAACAATGTAGCTGACGAATGAAAGAATAAACATAGAAAAATGGGATAGAATATTATGCAACTATGATATCCTGATAGTTCAGATGGTCGAGGTTAACCAGTCAAGGGTGGAAAAGTCTAATAGAGCAAAAAAGAAAATCACGACCCCGTGATGTTAAGCTGATGGACAAAGCACGGTAGAAATCGTGTTTGCCACATTGCCGCACATTGTCTAGCGTAGCATACCAATAGAAAAGGGGTGAATAAGGATAGTAGGAAGGGTGAGACAAGTGTAAATGTTCCTCCCCCGTTCTCTCCTTTCAATCTGACATATAAGGTGTCTTTACATCGTAAATACGTTCATAAATACATACATACAAAGATATATACATAAATACGTATGTTTCTATCGTAAAACGAATAAGAGAAGGAGAGAGAGAGAGAGAGAGAGAGAGAGAGAGAGAGAGAGAGAAAAGGAAAATGAGGGGTGGCCAGATAGACAGAGGTGTAAGAAGATGGGGATTTCTGAGTGGCGGCCTGAATAAAAAGTGATTAAATATTTATCCAGAACGAGATGAACATCTGTCTAAGTACAGGCTTGTTACATTTTATTTAACTAGGAGTATATTTATTTAACATTAACGCCGTCGTAGACTCCCCAGGCGTTTACCACCGTCGTTGATTCGGTAAATAGTGGCACACATGTCACATGGACTTCTGGAAACATTCTAACCTAACGATAAGCCGGTCTACTAAGGTAGCTCATTTCTGATTGGTTTCTTAGACTTTGTTTATGATTCTCTTTACTTTGTTTTTATTCATTTGTCAATGCTCACAAGATTAATATGCAAAAATGTTATTTCCTAAGATAAAATTATTTAAAAAGCAAGTTCCCCTTTTCATTTTCGGAAAAATAAACGAAAAGAAAAATATAAAATAAATAAATAAAAAACGAGAAAAAGTCAGAACGAAACACTCTCATATTTCATTTCTCTTACGAATATTCTACACCACCCCCTTATCAACACCATCGGGCCAACACCAGTACGACAGTGGTAGTATCAGCAGCGGTAAAAGCGGCACAAGCGGCACAGTAGCTGATAAAAATCCAATAGCGGTGTTTGCCGTCCGGAAAGGGCAATCACGTTCATCATGGTGTTCCGTGCCTCTTCCTCCGTGAATCCTTCCTCACCCTCCTCCATTTCCTCTATCTCTCTCGTCTCTGGAAAATCCAGGGGGCTGAATCCACGTGAGGAAGGTGTACATTTATATATATATATATATATATATATATATATATATATATACACTATATATACAATATATATATATATATATATATATATTGTATATATATATGTATATATATATACAGCTAGAGGTAGGGGTAGGTCTTTGGGGAGGGTGGGTGGTGGCTCCTCTGCCGGTCAAACAAATGCTAAAGCAAATAAATCCCCTGCTTTAACATGCAGGTCGGCACCGCTTTCCGTTTGTTTTATTCGTTAAATATTTCGTTTGGTCAACTAGAGCCAATTACGCGTGCTGCATGGTCCTCCTCTTCCTCTCTCTCTCTCTCTCTCTCTCTATCTCGCTCTTTTTTTCGGCGGTATACGCGCATACGATGTTTTAAAAAACGTCGTGGTTGATGTGTTCGTTGACTACTCATCACCCGTTTCCCAATTTTCATTTGGAAAAAGAGGGCACCGTGAACATTGCTATCTTTGTAGGAGTATGATTGGAATCGATTGTAGTTATATTTCTAACTAGTTTTTTTTTTTTCCCTTTTATCATTCCTCTCCTCATTTTTATCGGATTGCCTTCTTTCTTTTGGTTTTTTTTCCTTTTTTCTAATGTTACAGGTGTGGTTCCAAAATCGTCGTGCGAAATTCCGAAAACAGGAAAGACTGGCCCAACAAAAGTCTTCGTCTCAAGGTGGAATAGGTGGTGATAGTGGTGCTTCAAGTCCAGTTGCTGGAAACGTCAAAGCTGAAGGACGTTCGCCAAGAAGTCCTGCGACACCGCCAGGTGGCTCGAACGGTAGTGTCTTACCATCGAACGAGGTCAAGCCTGTCGCTAATCCTAATTTGGTTAATGTGAAACATACACCTGACGGTACCGGGGAAAATAGCTCACCTAGCGCTCGTGCAAACAGTGGAGGTGGTACGTGGGGTTCATGCAGTCCAAGACCTTTCTCCACGGCGTTACCTTCTTATTTGTTGGATCCGCTACCTTTGAAAACCGGAAATCTTTATTAATTTCGTTTCCTTTAGATGGTTACGGTAAGCCGACAAATTCGTGTAAATACAAAGAGTATCGTCTTATCGGACTGGTTGCCGAGAATTTCGGTGTGATATTTAGATACAAGTGTGGTCGTTTAAATTCAAATTCGGCGCTGCGACGATTATTGAGATTCAATTAAAAATAATTATCAAAATGCGTTGACACAGTACCGATCGAATCGATTCGAAGATAATAAGAAATAATTGAAGAATTTAGAAATGTGTAAGTTATTAATGACCACCCTTGTAGCAACGAGTTCGATTCGTTACCCTGTTATATCAGACTTTCGGGAACATTGTTAATAGTTATTTTGTTTTCCGAAGTTCACCGATATATAACTTGAGGACATTTAAAAATGGTTGATCGTTTCATTTCAACTCGTAAGTCCTACTTTGATCGATTTAAATCGAGAATAAAATGGTTGAGAGAGAGAAAAAAAGTGTATTCGGTAAAATATGACTTTGGGATAAGTTCGCACGTTAAGATTATTATAAATATCCGCGTACTCGATGACTGTCCACGATATTCGATTAATAGGTACAAAGTAATGATTATAAAATAATTTGTTATTCGCGGATTTTTATCCCTAGGATTCACTCAAACGGTACGTTAGGACATTATCCATAGTCATTTGTAAAAATCGTTATTTAAGAGCGAGGGAAATAGTTAAATTCGTAAATTTAACATTTAATCATGCGATCATTGTTTAACATTAGTTTTCTTAAGGTTAGATAGATGTGTAGAAGACCAACAGAAGCAATAATGGCGGTCGCCTGTACAGAATTAACGACTACGATTGTTCAAAAACTGAATTTCTCTCAAACAAATGTCTTGATTCGTCACTTTTTGAAAATTAAACCCGTGGAATAGTGTCGATTTTAAATTCTCGAAATCTTCAGATGGCACTTTTTCCTTTTCTCTTTCTTGTTTTTTCTTTTTATTATTATTATTATTATTATTATTATTATTATTATTATTATTATTATTATTATTATTTCTTTTTATTTTTTACGACAATGCCATACGAATCTCATTCGTGTATCTATCACTTTAAGAACGCAAATACTAGTTTGCACGTATACCTTAGATCGTATATTGTTGCACTATGCATAAAACCATCGTAATCTATGCCACGAATTATTCGCAGAGACGAGTTAACGATAAAGAGAGAAAATGAGAAAGATAACCCACTGCGTCCTTGATAATCTAAACATAAAGCGACAGCCGTCCTGAACAAAAAAAAAATGTTTAAAAGAATATAACCAAACTGTGACAAATGTATTGCTAAAGAAACCGATGGGTAGGATAGATGGAAATTGTATCTATCATTTCCTTTTCCCTTATTTTTTCTATTTTTTTTTTTAAATCATATTAATCGTCCTAAATAGACGAGACGTTAATGAAGTCAACACGATTTTATCAGATCATTGTCCTTCCAATTACGTATTCAAATTCGAAACAATAAATTTGACAAAGTTGACCCAAGAAAAATTAGTATAGCCTTTGATCCATTGTCACTTACAACCGTCCATCCTCTATCGCCTGCCTCAAATTTATTAATCGAAGATCCGTATCACAGGAAAGTACGGTACGAGAGAAATTTTACATTTTTCAAGAAATAATGATAATAATAATAATAATAATAATAATAATCGAAACGCCAACCTGGATTTATTAGTTAAGCGCCTGGCCGTTTTAAGCAAGCGCAAATTTTAATATCCTGAAAATGTGCAAATAACATTTCGGGAAGATGTGATTTTGTATTTATGACTTCGATCAGAATCGGATAGATCGAGAATTTCGATGAGAAATGTGAGAATGTCGTACGTACATAACGTGTATAATAACGTGAATTCTGTATATTGACTTATCATTTAAGATTAAGAACAACTAAATCGCTCTATGCATATAGTAATTCTATTGATAAGATATATATTATAAAAATAACACGATGTGTGTTAATGTACACAGTTATGACGTCAGAGAGAGAGAAGTTGCAGAATGCGAAATATACAAATTATTTATGTGTACATCGGAGGCAGAATGTTTATTTAAAAACTTGTAATAAATATATTATAATTAATGCGATTATTAACCTTATGTATTTCCTTCTATTCTCTTGTCGACTTATTGACAAATTTTCAAGTAATATCATTCGCCACCAATATTCCTTCTAAATCCTTGGCCTCTTTTCAAATAATTCGACTATTATTATTTTTATCAAAATATTCTGTATTATACGTAACAAAAGAAAAAGAAAAGAAAAGAAAAAAGAAAATTCACACAAGGGAAAACGCACATTTAATCAATGTCGATTCGACCTACTCTATCATTTATCTTAGTCCATTTTTCTTTCGTTGAAATTTACAAGAGAAAAAACTAAAAGATTACTTGCATAGCCTACATATGTCAGTGTAGATATTTTTATTGGATTTAATAATTCATTAACTTCATACAAATTTTTCTAACGTATAAATAAAAAAATCCATCGGAATTGATTGCTCTTAAAAGTCAATAAAAATCTAAATTTTTGAAATTGATATAATCTCTTGAATTAGAGTAACAAACTTTCTCTAAAACTCGCTTAAATATGATAATTATAATTATTGAATGTTGTGGAATATTTATTATTTTTTTAATTCAATTTCTTTCTACCCCATGAGACATGCAACAGCTGCCATCTGTGTTCAGAAAGATTCGTGAGTGTAGGGGGTTGAAAATACGCCATCTGTAAGCACGGAAGGATTCTGTTGAAAATGCAGGCTAACATAAACCGACATAGATCCTGCGGATGATAAAAAGTAGGAAACTGTGAATGTAGCTAACGATAATATCACGATATTGTCCGTTGATTTTACTTTTTAATAATTCAAAACTATTTTAATTTATATTGGGATATAAAAAATTCCATCCGGATAACTCGTATATCAATTTTATCAGAGATTTTCGTATGAATTAAAAATAAAGGAAAATGGAAAATATGCGCTTATTGGTAGAAAAGAAAAACAGAAATTAAAAAAAAAAAAAAAAAAAAAAAGAAAGAAAGAAAGAAAAAAGAAAACAAATAAATAATAAAATTCTTCAAAAGTCGGATCACTGTTAATACGTTAGTAAATAATATTAATGTAATTCAGCTATTTTTTTAATCGTTAGTTAATAAATATTAAACTAAAAATTATCCTCATGAATCACTTTACTTTCGAATATATATATTCACTGAAAATTACAATAATATAAGATTTTGTCTTATAATCGATTTACATCATTCTTTTTCCTGATTACACGATTGAGATATGACGTGTATGTATGTATAATAAATTTCGTTCGATCAGATCGTATCGCGTCGTAATACATATATATATATATATATAAATATATATATGTATATACGTTTCAGTGTTCATTTTATATGGCGGCTTGTAACAGACACATCTGATGATACTTCCATTAATTTGCTTTTCCTACGTATTATATAATATAACTATGGATTAAAACATTTTGCCTATAAATGGTCCTTTCTCACCCTCTCTCGTTCTCTCGCTCTCTCACTCTTTCTCTCTTTCTCTCTTTTTCTCTTTCTCTCTTTCTTAAATCACGTATATTTATCACCTATTAAATTATTTAACTCTCAAGCGAATAACCTTAATTAACACGAAAGTCCTTTTTATCGGAAATGGAGAGTCGAACATTTAACGTAGAGAATTAACGTTTAAAGAGCACTCCCCATGTTATTATCGTTTCTTTTATATATACATATATATATATATATATTTTTTTTTTTTTAAATACATATATATTTAAAAAAGAAATATATAAAGAATTATTCGTAAAGCGAAGACTTTCTGTGATAGGCAGTGATACAAGGTTCTATGATCACATATAACCGCACAATAGCGCACATGATACAAAGAGGAGGAATGTGCGTTTAATGTGTGTTAAATGTAAATAATAGCCATCCTCGCATCCCTCTCTTTTAAATTCTCGCATTTCATTTCTGAATGATAACATCGATGGAACATCGTGTAGCTTTTACGCACCGCGGACAATTATCAATGATAAAAAGAAGGAAATTGTACTTTGTTTCACGCAGAAAGTTCGTTTATTCGATTATCATCGACGTATATATTATTTCATTATAGCATTACGTTCGTTCGCTCGTTTTCGTAATTCCAGCTTGAAAGTGACAGCAAAATTGATGATATTAAGAGATAAAGCTAAACGATATTTATGAGTATTATTATTATTATTTTATAATATCGCGTTAGAAGTATTATTAGTTCCATATAATAATAGTTTTCTAGCTATGATCGAAAATATAATGACGGGCGATGGTGGATGTATTAATTTGTTTCTTTTTTTTTTTTCCATTTCATTTTTAAAGACCAGAGTGCTCGTCGTTCGTTCTATTCAATTAGAAATATTTCTCACTTATTTCTTTTTTTTTTTTTTTTTTAACATAGATAGCGTATAGACAGATGTATGTATATAGGATGTATTTATATGGATATATAACACTACGGAAGATCAAATTTCGAGAGAGAAGATAAAACCGTTATTTTCTTTTTTTTTGCCCCCATTAAAAGTTGATGAAATAAATTTACCGTATAATTAGAAGATGTTCGTGTCAATGATGTCTTATGTACGTGTAGGACGTGTAAATTTGTATAAGTGTGTGCGTGCGTGCGTGCGTGTATATGTATGTGTGTGCACGCGCATCGAATGTTGTTAAAGACGGTAAAATTTAAGCCATCGTTAGTGTACCCGCGCCCATGCCAAAACCGACACCCTTAGGTCCAAAATTCCTGTTGTAGCAACCCCTGCAATAAATATCACCGTCCGGTGCATCGTTGAGATTCGTCGAGTCCAAGGAACGATGGCAAGCTGCACAGCTAAAGCAACGCTTGTGCCAGACACGATTCTTCGAAATCATTTGCTCAGCAGCGTAGACTGGATAACCGCAACGAGAACAACCGTGTCCGTCATTACGTTTCTGCCCAAGCTGAGGCTTCGAATCAATGCTGCGTTAGAAACACAATCGAAGAGATTTCTTTTAAATATTGTCCGAGGTAAAATTAATTGTTATTATTATATTTGATATTTAAGTCAACTTACTAGGACGGTGCATGATCACCATTCGTCGAAACGAGAGTAGGAGTATGTCCAAAGCCAAATCCTTTAGGTCCAAAAAGTTTGCTGTAACAGGAACGGCAATGAATTTCTTTGTCCGGACCATCGCAAGCTAACATCGAGTCAAGGGGACGATGACATTCGGCACAATTGAAACATTTCTTATGCCACATGGTACCCTTAGCTAGCTGTTGTTCAGCTGCGAATACCATGCCACCGCAACGAGGACAGCCTTGTCCGGCTGGTGCTTTGATGGAAGTCGTGTCCGGATTGTAAAAAGGTCGACTCGCTGAAATTTCATCCTCCCTAGAGAAAAAAAAAAAAAAGAAAAGAAAAGAAAAGAAATAAAACGACGATCTCTTTTACTCTTTCTATTCCTTTGAAATTTTCCATGAAAATTGAATTTCACTCACGTTAGACCGTCGGTCTGCAAGAAACCAGAACCACAGGCAAATCCATAACCGTGAGGTCCCCATTTCTTCCCGTAACAAGTTTTGCAATAGACGTCCTTGTCAGGACCATCGCAAGCAATGATCGAGTCAAGCGTTTTGGTACAGTCACGACACTTGTAACATTTTCTATGCCATTCGCGTCCCTTTGCAAGCACCTGTTCCGCGGCAAAGACTACACCTCCGCAACGTGGACATCCCTTGCCAGGTGGAGCCTTGATGATGGCTGTGTCGATAACCGTAGTACGAGGAGCGGCATCACTAAATGTTCATCAAATATAGAAAAATCATATTATTATACGATCGATTGTTTATTAATATCATTGAAATATAATAATAGTATTTATGTAAAAGCAAATGTTACATATGCACTATGTAAGCGAAGGAAGATTGTACATATTTAGGGTTGCATGCTTTTTTGCAAAAAGAAAAAAAAAAGGAAAAGGAAAAAAAAAAGAAAAAGGAAAAAAAAAGAAAAAGGAAAAAAAAAAGAAAAGAGAATACCGACTAGAATCGTCTACAGTATAATAAAATATGATAGAAAACACATAACAGACAGATCTTATCCAAAAGAAAGCTTCAGCTAACAAATGCCACCTGTAAGCTCGCGGCAAAAGCTTGCACGTGCGTAATTAATCTCTGGATTTAGAGAAAATAAATAAATAAATATGTATATATATATATATATATATATATATATATATACATATATATATATATATATATATATATACACACGCGCGCGCACACACACATATATATATATAACTTTTTACGACCGCTACAAAGTTGTAACGCTAAATTTAACATTTCTATCTTCGCTAACAGAATATATAAAATCGTGACATCAAATGTTAATAAATATTTATGCTTCGGATGCAGATGATGTCTTATAAATCATCTATAAAAATGAAACTTTCTATAAAAAAAAAAAAAAAAAAAAAGAAAAAAAAAAAAAAATGAAAATAAAAAAGAAATAGACACAAAAATAAAAGAGTAAAAATGAAATGATTGATAACAATATGGAGACTCTATAGGAGCAATTAATTTGTCAGGATAAATATAACCGGGTACAATGACCTTGAAAAATAAAAAATAATAAAGCTAAGGGGTGCATACCCCTCATCCTCAATATCGCACTGCAGGCCGATCCACATAACCCCAGCATGACCAATACCTCGCGGACCGAATTTCTTCGGATAGCAAGCTGTTAAGCAGACAAGCGCACCATATATAGTGATAGTGTAGAAGCTGAGGCGGGATATCTCTCGCGCTTTCCCGTCTTAGTTTCGGCTCTGAAAACCCACCCATTGGTGTAGCAGTCGCTCTGCAGGGCGCCACCACCCTGACCGTAGCCATAACCCTTCGGCCCGAACCTCTTTCCGTAGCATACTGCAGAGAACACGAGTTAAAGGTATCTCGTAGATCGTCTTGGCCGACAGTACAGGCCAAAGAGAAGTTGTAACGTGCTGATCGAAATAATGATCGAAAAAGGAAGAAAAGAGAAAAAAAAAGAAAGAAAAAAACCCGAGTAAATATTTGATGAAAAGAAATTTTTTTTTTTTTATTATAGATCCTGCACATTACATCTTCCTGCCTACGGACATTTCTTTTTTTTTTTTTTTTCTTTTTTTGATCACCTTACCTTTGCAATAGATATCCTTGTCAGGACCTTCGCAGCAGTTGACAGAGTCTAACCTCTTGGAACAGTTGGCACATTTAAAGCATTCCTTGTGCCATTGCTGTGTCGGATGCAAAGGGTCTTGTGTTAGTCACCTCGGAGGAATAACGTGCTTTGACAATTCTACTTATTGTCATTGATTATTGATCTCAATCGAGCGTACTCTGTATGCTTCTCGAATTGAACACATAATATCTTATCAATGGGATTGTATCACAGTATTTTAGAAAACCAAAGGATGACCCATTTGTAGTGGCCAGTCCTCTTATGTCTGTTTAAGAAGGTCTTTACGAGTGAATTGAATTGGTAAAGAAAAAAAAAAGAAAAAAAAAAGGAACCATTTTATTTGACATAGAAGAAGAAGTTTATCAAAATACACACGAAAATTAGATAACAAAAAGGTGGAAAAACCAAGATCGCGGATAACGAGTTGTAGGCAAATCCTGGAAGAGAGAGAAAGAGAGAGAGAGAGAGAGAAAGACTTTGGTGCTAGTAGTAGGAATCCACAATATCTATGACGGTTAAAAAATTGTTCTTTTTTCTGCAATTCTTCCAGTAAAAAAAAAGAAAAAAAGAAAAAAAGAAAAAAAGAAAAAAGTGATACGGATATGTCAGTAACGTGTTTCACAAGACAACGATATTAAGGAAACATAGATTTGTTGATCAAAAGATACCTCGACAATATATATCGCGATCCGGACCATCGCAATGAAGCGTCGAGTCCAGAGACCGTTGACAGACTTTGCACTTGAAGCATTGCCTGTGGTAACCCTAATCACAAGAAGCAGGAATGACCACGCTGGGCCCCGAGTAGAGTTCTCAGATTGTCCGTTGTTATCGAATCAATCGATCGGGATCATTCAGGGGTTGGTGCGACGGATCGATCGTTTTAACGATCTCGATATATCTATCGATATAAGAAAAGAATTTTCCTACGATTTGATATATTTTATTCGTTCTAGTTAGGGTGTATCTCTGGTCCCAGTGCTATTTTTTAACATCGAGCGGCTAAGATCGGTCGACCGGTTGGTGTTTTGCCAGACATGATGCTGAGGAAGCTTTTTGGAATAGCACCAACGGCAATAAGCTGACACCGATTCCCTCTATCCCCTCCTCTCAAATGCCGTCCATTATTTTTTCTCTATTGTTAGAAAATTACATGTTTCGTCATACACACCAAGATTACGGAAACACGTCACGATCCATGAGCTTTGGCAACATCTCAGACTCGTGCCTGTTCATAGTGCTCACACGTTTAACACCACTATCGTAATGCCTAATCTCATCATCCAGTGCGATGCTTTGCGCAATCGAACTCTTTCGAGGAATGACTATCGATAGATGTCACCCAAGCTACGTACTTACGTATGTACGTTTTTCTTCATTAAAATCTTTCTTTCTTTCTTTGCTTCTTTTTTTTTGTTTTTACTTTTCTCCTTCTTTCAAAAGTTCACGAAACGATCGAATTAGAATTGTAGGAATAGATGTAAAATTATGTTAAGCCGGTTAATACACTCGCGTAATCAATTAATTTCATTCGAGTCCCCGAAACACGTATAGAATGCGTCAAATATTTGGAGAATATTTTTCGTTACAATTCCAAGACAATCGGATTTATCTTATCTCTCTACCTGATTGTTTTATCATCCAGGCACCCTCATTTATTCTATCTAATCATTTATTTTACGATTGCACGGTATAGTAACGCAAGCAATCTAACGAATTTTCGGCTAAAAATACGAAGCAAATCCGGCACAGAGAAGAAAACGAAGTCGTCCGAGCTAAGTGCCGACGCTGGAGATCTAAATTTAGTAGCTCGAGGTAATATGCTTTCGGTATCACCTGTGCTGATCCTGAAAGACGAGAACTTAATCACCGTAACGTTTTATTCTAAATCGAACGAAATTAAAAAATTAAGATTACTTAAAAATATATCAGATCGGATAAGATATCAAATTTTATTCTAATTCAATCCAAATGTATGTATAAATGCTATTTGATTTTTTTTGAATGTGATGATAATTATGAAAAGATACTAAAGAGCTGTCCTCATTATATGTACATGTATTCGATTAACGTGAATGTGTTATAAAACTTATCGAAAATAAATAAATGAATAAAAATTTCGTTTCATTAAAAAAGTCATCGGATATCCTTTGATATCGGTGAAACGAGAATATTGTAGAAACGACGTTACAAATTCATGTTTCAACGGTCAATAGGCAACCCGGCGGATACTCGTGGGTGTTCGTGTAAGAGCGATCGTCACGCCTGTTATTCTAGTCTCGAATTTTCTTGGCACGCTGCTAAGATTAGATACCTTTGACTAATTATCTTACTTCTCGGTTAACCCCTTTCTTTAGCGTGCTCATAAGTATAACGACTTACAACACGAGAATAGGAAACTCTATGAAAATTATTTTACAAGGGATTCCATAAATATCTTTTTGGCATTCCTTATTTAACTTATGGCAGATGTAGCCTAGGATACAGTATACAGATGATACACCATGTAACATTATACTCTAGCCAGATTTGGTCGATCGTGTTCAACTTCTAACGATGTCGATGAACCACGCTCAAATAGATCGTCGTTAATAATTTTTTTTCTAAATTTAACGTTGTCAGAAAATTATTGGGCTATTCCCGTCGCTTAAAATTTTTTTGGTTTTTTTTTCTTTTTTTTTTTCTTTTTTTTTTTTTCCTTTATCACTATAATAAGGCAGCTTGTTAAAAGAACCTTTGTTTTTTTCGATTTGATCGTAACGAACGATCCATCGCACCATCGAGATTGATCCAAAAGAGCCGATAGAAAGAAAGAGAGAGAAAAGAAAAAAGACAAGGAGACACGAATGGTCTCCTCTAAACTTACCCTTCCCCGTGCTAACATTTGTTCGGCAGCATAAACGTATCCTCCGCAACGAGGACATCCCTCACCCTCGGGTGCTTTTGCAATGGCACGTGGTTCCAATACAGCGTTCGATCCTCTCGCAAGTTCCCTAAACAATGACAGGAATTAGAAAATCTCATATCTTTTCTTCGCTTCGATTGAGAATAATGCGATGCTATGCGATGATCGATGCTCGATCGAAAACAAGAACAAAAAAACAAAATGACCGAGCTCCGATCTTTCTTTTTTTTTTCTTTTCTTTTTCTTCTTTTTTTTTTTTATTATTATTATTATTATTATCTTTCATTTTATTTTAAGCCACTCTCTCATCAAACTGAAGCAGCAGCGCAACAAACTGTGCCGAAGAAAAAACAAAAAAAAAAAAAAAAAAAAAGGAGAAAAGTGTAAGCTAGAAAAAAAATCGTGAAACTGGTAGAATAAAATTTATTCGTTCTCGATTATCGTTGTATATTACGACGAATTCATTCGTTTTTCTTTTCTTTCTTTCTTTTTTTATTTATTGCAATTGTTCATTTCTTATAAGATCAATAATAATTTAGCATGTGAAAATTTTAAAAATCAATCTACCAGTTTCGCAGACTTTCGCTCTCTCCGGCAGCCGCAGTAGAATCTAAGGACATAAGAATTCGACAATGAATTTCGTAAAGAGAAATAATTAAGAGGCTGATGTTAGATTGAGCGTGTTAGTAAATTGTTAATGTATTTTTACCCCCACAACCACGCAATAGACATCCGCCGAGCCCCGAGAGAAGAGCCGAGAAGCGGAGATGAATATAATAAATGAGATATAGTTTCGAAACTCGACAAAAAAATAAAAACGGAAGAATAAGAAAATGCGACTAATAAGGGAATAAGGGAAGATATATGCCAGACTTTGGCAAAAATTAGGAGAGAGAGAGTCTGAGCGTGCCCGAGGACGTACATACATATATATATATATATATATATATATATATATATATATATATATATATATATATATATATATACATATATATATTTCTGTTTTTTTTGCGAGCTTTACTTTGTGTACATAATGTGTATATATGCGAGTACGAATCATATATACACGTCTACTAGCAGCGATGCATCGAGAGTTAAGATTTGTTAGCAAGGTTACGGGGTTATATGTCAAAAGAGAAAGAGAGAGATAGAGATAGATAAAGAAAGAGAAAGATAAAAAGAAGGATAGATAGATAGATAGATAGGTAGAAAGAAAGAAAGACAAAGAGAGAGAGAGAGAGAGAGAGAGAGAGAGAGAGAGAGAGAGAGATAGGTTGAAAGGCCGTGCAAGGTGTCTTATTGGAACATATAGAAAAAAAAATAAGCTTGCTTTTTCATCACGCGGGGATAGAAGAGAGCTATAAAAAAGAAAGAGAAAGATAGCTAGAAAGAAAGAGAGAGACAGTTAGAGAAATAGAAAGAGAGATGAGAGAGAGAGAGAGAGAGAGAGAGAGAGACGGAATCTGACTCAGGTGCTCACCATTTTGGTACTCAGTATATTTTCTTTATCGCTTTCGCTTTTGTCATATTGCGACAACATTTTTTTGTTCAATGGGCCTCTGGTTGGCTCGAACTCAGCGGGGCTGGCGGGGTAAGGTGTGTTCGTGTATTTTACATTTTTTTTTTTTTTCTTTTCATTATTTCATTTTTTTTCTTATTGGTTGTTGCTGTTGTTGTTGTTTTTTTTTTATATATATATACATATATATATATATATATATATATATATATATATAAATGGACCTATGGGAATTCACAGTCAGTAGGGGGGGATTCACAGAAATTTCTTTTTCCTTTTGTTTAACCATAGACAAAGGGAAATAGTCACAATCACGTTACGCGTTATCATCAGAACGTTCGATATTGCACAATACGGACGAAGGGCTAAGGGGGCTTGATTTGGTAAATGGAAAGATTTCGTAAGACAGGTTTTTTGGGTAGGTATGCGTGTGAGAAGAGAGAGTTATTCGGTGAATGAAAAACACTTTATCTTTTTTGTTTTTTTGGTTTTTCTTTCCCTTTTTTCCACTTTTAATGGCACTTATTACAGATGGTACAAATGATCCTACAATCTAATGTTCTTTTTTCTTTTTTTTTCTATTTTTTTGTTTTTTTTTCGGTTTTGTTCCTTTCTTGTATGTGTGTTCGCACAAAAAAAGTGTGAAACGCTCGATTTTGGGCAGCCACGTAGTCACAGGCCCATGTACGAAAAACATTAACGAAGATACACAAAAGAGAGAGAAAGATATATATGGGGGGGGGGGGGGGGGGAGGGATCGTACAGATTCGGGAAGATATTTAGGAGGCAAAAAAAGATTCGACGACAGAGTAAGATAGATAAACAGAAAAAGAAAGAGAGAGAGGGAGAAACAAAGATATAAAGTTAAAAAAAACAAAGAGAATAGGTAAAAAAATCGAATGAGGAAAGGAATAAAATAAAAAAGTAAAAAATGTGTAAGAGAAAAAAAAAGAAAGAAGAAAAGTAATAACCGAATTGAACAAATGTCAATAATAATCGTCAGGTTCGTTCGAGGAAAGATTTCAAATTGAACAATTAAAGTAGTAAAAAAAAAAAAAATTAATAAGAAAAAAAAAAGAATGATATACACAAGTCGACACATAAACATTTTCAAATAGGAAATTTTTAAACGAGGTTTTAGCGTAGAACCAACGCTAAGGATCCTCTTCAAGAATAATGAATCTGAAGAAAATAGAAGAAGAGGGAAACAAAAAGAAAAAGGAAAGAAAGAAGAAAGAAAATCTACGGTTAATACGATTCTCTTCTGAAGAAAGATGTTTTTCTAGTTCACGTAAAACTATAGAACAAGGATCGTCGATAGACGATGGTGTCTCTGGTGCCATTTTGATCCTTGAATGACAACGCGAAAAACATTAATTTTATATTACATGAAAAACGAACGAATGGTTTAGATGACATTTCGATCGCTTCCCTTGGTTGATTCAATAATCGGAACAATAGTTTTTATATCTTTTCAACATCGTTGAAAATTGTACGTATTGCAACCAAGAGGAGGATCGCATGTTGTTCAGATCTAAGTGATCGATTTGAATCGGTCTTGAATCGATCACGATGCTTCAATAGATTCGTTATTTTTCTGTTCTCGCGATGTGTTATTTACAGAATAGAAAAAGACAGAAAGAAAAAAATGAGAGAAAAAGAGAGAGAGAGAGAGAGAGAGAGAAAGGATGAGAAAGAGATAGAAAGAGTAACGAAGAGTAGTGAGAGTGAGACAAAGAGACATTCGACGTCGATGTCAACTCATCGAGAATATTTGGGATGATATTTATAGAAGGGTGATTCTGGAGAGATTTTTTTGAAGGGGGCTGAGGGGGTGAGGTTGTGCAGTTGGGGGTTGCGGACGACCGTTGATGCACTCACTCGCTACTCTTCAGATGTTCGCCTTGGTCCATGGAAAGACAACCGGCGCCACCACCGAAACCATAGCCCTTAGGGCCGAACTTGCGGGCATGGCAGACTTTGCAGAAAAGCTCACCCTCGTGCTCGGAGCAGTTCGTCGAGTCGAGAAGCTTTCCGCAAAGACCTGAAACATAACGTCAATGCGTCGTTCTTCCAACCGAAAATTTTTTTATTTTGTTTTGTTTTTTTTTTTTTTTTCCTCTAGATCCATCAAAATTCACCACGACGATTGAATCGTCGAGATTAGTGTCGTTTTTTAATTAATCTGTTAAAAAGTAATTAACCAGCAAAAGTTTCCATTTATATAGATCATTATTCTGATACATAAAACGTCTTTCAATTTAATGATATATCAATTAATTAATGATACCGATATCATAGATGTCGTAATAGAAAAATTTGACCCGATATAATCGTCTTTCAATTCAAAGGAAAGTTTTCAAAACCGGCGCTTCTATAATCTTTCAGAATGATTCATATACGTAGATCGAGACCTACATATATAAGTTGAATTGGCAGCAGCATTGAGTGGACCAAAAGTGTTGCAATCGAACGACTCATGTTTTAAATATAATCATGATCCTGTTTCTTTCCCGAGTTTACTCTCACTATTGTAGACTATTGGCGCTTTCATTTTGTAAAATTCTTTTCTTTACTTTTCAATTCGTGAATTCGTTCAATGATCACCGACGTTGATCTTATCACCAATATTGATCTTATTTATTCTTTTTTTCTTATCACTTTACTTTTACTGAACGTGGATAGCTATAGGTAACGTAATAAAGTTAACAATATGATATTTAAAGAGAAAATTAAATCGCACATTTACTCACCGCACTTAAAGCACATTTTGTGCCACTTCAATCCTCCGGCAACTCGTTCCTCAGCGGCGTAAACAGATTTGCCGCATTTGGGGCATTTTGGATGCTCGACTGGTTTGAAAGGCATCTTGTATATACTAGAAAAAAGAAAAAAGGAAAAAAAATGAAAAGAAAAAGAGATAAAAAAGAAGATGAAGAAATAACAAACAAAACGAAAAAAAAAAAAAAATAAACAAATAAATAAATAAATAAATGAAATGGCAGATGTAAAGGTAGCAACTCGATGGATAAAAAGAAAATCACGAGAAACGAGATCGTTCGTACGACGATATTAATATGATAATATTTATAAATAAAACAAACTAAAATTTCATTGAAAGAAATAACGTAGCCATCATCGTTAGTTACGAGATTTGCTAAGTCGAGTTATCTAATCGTGCGATGCGTAAACAATCTACTTCCGCCGTTCCTCCGCAACCGTGGTTATTTCCGTGATCAGCCTAAGACACTCGCTCAACGTCCAGATCCTCCCACCCTCTCTAAGAAATACCACCTACTAACGTTTACATGCTTTCAACTCGTTCTCCTTCTTTCTTTTCACTTGGGATAAGTATAGAACGTCTAAAAGAGGACACGATGAGACATAGAAAGGAAATAAATTAAAAAAAGAGTTAAAGAAAATGTTTACCTAATTCGAATTAATTTACAAACATTGCACTTGAGATAGAAAATTTATTCCCTCGAATTGGCTTAATTCCTTTTAAATAAATATCGACAATAATAACTGTATTTAACACTACGAATATTTGTATGAATGACTCATCCTTGCAAAACAGTCTAAATCCAAGAAATACAAGAAAATTCTCTTAGTAGTGGCAGCAGCTGTTTTGGTAGTATCAGTATGGCAGGCGGAGAGTAGTCATAGAGGAGGCGGTGGATATTCTATATCCGTGCGGACGGAGGCAACACGACTTGCGAGGCCATTTTAGGGAAGACTCGTTAGGTACACCACGAGAGAGAGAGAGAGAGAGAGAGAGAGAGAGAGAGAAAGAGAGAGAAAAAGTTGCTACCTCCATTACAAAATTTTCATTCTTTTTAATCAATGTATATGTATTTTTGTTCTATATTTGTTTACGATGCATTTACTCTATTAGCTTTCCAAATAAATTTCAAGTAATAAATTCAAATGAAAGAGAATAATCTTATCCTTACTATAACGTTTTATGTTTATATGATATATAAATATAAAAAAAAAAGAATAGTAATTCCGATTATTAGCCCGTGATTATTTACAGATCAGTATATACAAAAATAAATAATGCACATTCACCGTTTTATTCTTCTTTAATAATCTATTATCATCCTACGTATATATATATATATATATATATATATATATTCTCGATTAATTACAATTATAAAGTACAATAAACAATTATTATTCTTCTCGAGAGGATAAATATCATTTAGCAAAGTTATTAACGTGTCTAAATGTCTCACGTGTATTTCCTTTATTTTATCTTAACACTTGGATCGTACAAAACGAATGAATTTAATGATCATTTCAATGTTTTCATTTGGATCGAACCCAATAAACGTGACTCATTCATATCAATACTTTGTATCTAAAGAGAAAAACGTGAGAAATGATTAAACGATGAAATTCTGATCAAAGAGAGAATCGAATGAAAAAATGTATCATCGTTGTTACATATCTATGTTGTTGCTAGATTGTTTTTCGATAGTTACGAGTAGTACGAGTCAAGCATTTACGCTTGTCGAAAGAAACATCAAGTCGGTGGTTAAGTTCGATGATTAATTACAATGGCAAAATTTCAACGACACAATTCTTTTCAATATCACAATCGATGAGAGACAAAAATAAAAGAGATGATAAAAATATTGAAAATAAAAATTCCTCGTTATCACGCGTGGAAAAGAAAAATGTAAAAAAAGAAAAAAAAAGTATTCTCTTTATCGTTAACAGCGAGTAGTAACCGTACGTGCAAGTAGTTTACATTTTGTTTCCTTTTTCCTCGTTCCTGCATACCACTGATGCAACCAAACTGAAAATCGCGTGAGTATAAAAAAAGAAAAGAAAAAAAAAAAGAAAGAAAGAAAAAAGAGAAAAAAAAAGAGAGAGAAGCAAGAAATCTCGTTCCGTTTTCGTTCTTTTCTTTTCTTTTCTTTTCTTTTTTATTCGTAATTTCTCGTTCGTTGCACTTGAATGAGTACTCACCACTAACGGTACGTACGAGTATTTCGAAGAAAGACACAGAAAAACGTGGATGTATGTGTATGTATAAGAGCAACGAAGATTACGGTAGATAAGAAATGAGATGGATGGTTAAGTTAAAAAGCACCGAGCACTCTACACCGCACTAATACTGGATTCGAATGGCCGTCCCCGTCTCGGAACCGTCCTAGTCATACCGTCCGGAGTTTGCACACGGCACGTGTGCATCGGAACTTCAGTGATGTCGACGACGTCGGCGTCGACTTCGATGGCTGTCCGCGGTGGTGGTGGCGAAGAACCAACGGGGTTCTAGCATGGAAGACTCATCAACGAACAACGGACGAACACACCGATCTTTCAAAATTACGTCTTTTCAAAACGACATTACTATATCGAACCTGAACGATTTATCTATTGGACAGATCGAGAGAGAGAAAGAAAAAAAGAACGGAGATTAAAATAAATCAAAGCGAAATGCTAACGTTATAAAATCATATTTATGCATTCTGATTAATTAACTTTTCTATACAAATATTTGGACACAATGGAATTGAGATTAAAATGATACTTGGCAATTTTTTTTAATGATATACGTTCTATTTTTTCTTTCTTTCTTTTTTTTTTTTTTTTCTTTTTTTTCTTTTTTTAAGAGAAAGAAAAGTGGAAATATCTTGACTTTTCGTTTGAAATATCAACGAAGGATAATTATTAAACAGCAATGGAATTCAGATAATTGTTATTACTCAACATGTGAATATAATTTTCGATTGAGACTGGATACTTAACAGGAATAGAGAAACACGAAATACATACGTCATGTTATTAGAGTTTCTTATCACTCGAACGAATTAATACAACGTGGAATTAATCTGTTGGCATGTACGAAGATCCGTCTCAAAGTAAAGATAAATTTATGCTCTTTTCGATACATATATATATATATATATATATATATATATATATATATATATATATATATATATATATATATTTCGATACATATATATATACACACACATATACATGAGTTACAAAAGTACTCCGACTTTGTTGACACTGACTGAACTCTTGATATGCTTTAGAGTAAATACATCACTACAACTATGTATGTTTTAACTACGCTTTCAGTTGGCAGAGAGTTATCCTCAAAGCTATTGACCGTTACCTTCACCAACTAAAATATATTCTCACACAAAATAAGCATATGAACGTTAAAATATACTAATTGTCATACGTATTTCTCTATTTTCTAAAAGTTCCATAGAGTTCGAAGAAAAAAATTGTCATTTATCTACTACATATATCTATCGAAAATCTTAAAAATAGTTATATCACATTAAGCTCCATCCTACGTAATTTCTATATTTCTAACGACGACGCATCGATCGGCTTAACGCGATATCCCTTACGCATGCATACACTTTAATAGATAAACTATCTGGCAATCATCGTATCAAGGATTATAGATGTAACGGATTACTGTAACATAAGTTCGTCTTTCTTAACGCAGAATTGGCAATGCTCGGAGAAATATTAAATTCGGTACATCGAGTAAGAGGGATATTTCAGCATTTACCTTGAAAAATATTCGTCATCGCTCAGCTACGGATGCACGGAAAATCTGGGCTTCTTGCCTAATTCTTGCTTGTATTTCTGTTATCGAATTACATGTCACGATCGAGTGACATTCCATAAAATTTATCGGATCGATAGTCGGACTATGTTTCTCATTAACGTAGAAGACTATCAAGGCACGGCGCGTTATTTGTGGTACGTTGCTTGAACTTGTACCCAACAACTAAGTAAGTTACTTTTGTACCACAAACGACGATTTAAAAATATATATGTGCCTAGGTGGAGTATACCTTAAGCTAACTTTGGATCCGAGTTATGAAAGATATTTTTGAATCGTATTATTTGAATTATATCAATTCATACATGTGCATCGCTCGTACCTAACACATCTTCGAATTTCTAAATTCTGACTCTTCTAGAGAGTAACTCGTTTAGAATGCATTTCAGTTTGACCTAAGTGATTTATCGACGTATTTACGTTCTCTTACTTTACGCACCTCATTTTCTTAGATTCATATTATTTCTCTCATTAACCAATATCCACCAACTGACCCCTAAAATCTCGTTATAGTTGACCTATTTTAAGAAGAGATCGACCCGAGTAAAAAGAGATAGTATAGTCGAAACGTTCTTATATTTACAGACACAACAGGAATTCCAATGAGATTACGTGTCGTACGTGAAACATCGTGCCGATTAAATAATCTCTAAACAAGGTTGTTACAAAAGAGAATGTGAAATATTGATCTCGTACTATAAATCGTAAAATCTCTTCGACGCTGGCGAACGATTTTAAATGCTGATTTCGTTTGATCTTTCGTATATCCTACATGCGATCCCGGAAAAGCAGATCCTTATCGATGAGGTACTGTTTGATAAAGTATCAAACAGTGGGAGGATCTATACTGGACAACGGTGCCAATTTTTGTTCTCTTTCTCTCTTTTTTTGTTTTTTTCCTTTTTTCTTTTTTAACGAACATCTTCTCAAGGACAAACTCCGTAAGATTCACCTCTATAAATACACGCATCTTAACCACGTGAAGAAACAAATCGCATATAAACATTGAAGAAATACTAATTCCGCAGTACGCGTGACTCGAAGTTAAGGTAAAGGTCGCTTTGCCGATGGAGGTTGTTGGAATGATCTTCCTGAAAAAACGTAATAAAAGATATTTGAATCCGAGTTATGTATTATTTTGTAAGAACTTATTTGTCTCTTTTTTCGTGGAAAAATACGTCGGCAAGTTTGGTGGATAAACGAAGCGTTTTATTCAAAAATAAATTCATCAACGTCTTTCTTGGATATCTATGTACGTCCAAGAAGGAAGACATATTACTTGAATAATATGCATATGCGAGAGTTATACAAACGTATCCTTTTACACTTACGTTACCGTGCACCTGATTCCTGTCCGTCGGATCTTCTCCTCGGACTGAGTCATCGTACGTGTAAGTGTCTCGAGGGCGTCTGCTAAGTCACATGCTAAATTTGGTTAGCTTAGCATTGGGATTGTATTACGCGCGTGGGTTTATCCTAATATTTCGGGAGGCACAGAGTAGCAACTAGGTCATCCTCTTTCTATACTTATATCTGCTTCCCTGAGACGCTTAGTCTTTCCTCGTACATAGTACTCTAAGTCAGCCTTATATCCTAGCTTCTTCATAACAGCAAAAGAAAAGTGACAGAAATGCGTCGAAGAGAAGGGGTAACGTCCTGCTTGGAATGTCAGATCTTTATTATAGCTATCGCAGGCACGTGTATTACATAAAGCTTATTATCCGTGAAGGGCGATATCACTTTCCCTGAAACAACAACAATAACAATAACAACAACCATACACGATCGTACACCACAGTTATCACTCTCATTCTTATATTCGATACATATGTACTAAGTTTGGCTTTATACTTGCATAAGATGAGAACATGCATACTCAAAAATTGTGTTACATTAAACATTTTCTCTCTCTCTCTCTCTCTCTCTCTCTCTCTCTTTAATTTTCATCCGCTTTTTTTCGCTCGCATTATTTTCTACATAGTATATATCCGCAATTTTATTTTGTCAGATTAAAAATCATCGTTTTGCTTCCTTCATAGAGAATAAATAAAACTTTATTCATCGATACCTCGTTTGTGTATATAAAGCATTTCAGCATGCAAAGGAAGTTGTTGAAGTTGCACACAAAAAGCAGATTATAATTAGAATTCTATAAGGTCAAACATAAAACAAAAAAAGAACTATTCTTTCGATATATATTTTTAATAGCACTGCAATATCTTAACAATAATTGACTGAAAACTTGTTTATTTGTTTTCAGAAGGTAAATAACTCAATATTATAGATACATTTATAAAGGGGAAAAGATTTTAGAAGCCAATTATTACATCCAGAGTGACAAATATTTATGATTCAGTTAAAAAATAAAATGTTGCAACATTTATGAAATATTAATAATTAATGTTTCTTAGGATCTCAACAAACCGAACATATCACAGATATGTAATTCCTGTGCAACAGGTAATATCCAGGCATTATATAAGAAAATTATAATTACAATAGATAACGCATAAAATCATTATATATATATATATACATATATATATATATATATATGTATACATGTCACAAAAATTGTATAATGCAGTGATAATATATTTTTAGTGAGAAATGATATATTATCCATATATTACATAATATAATTTAAGACGTTGTACATTATGCTATATTCATTAATAAATGATCATGAATGCCTGGATCGGTTATATGAATTTATCTAGACAAGTATCAAAATACTAAAATATATACGATCAAGGCCAAAAAGGAAAATACTTTTTAATTTTGAAAATCATTAAGCCTGCTTCTGATATTACTAGATATTATCTTTGACCAAATTTTTTTTCGTCATATTTGATATGGAAATTTTATAGAAAATTACTATTCGAATGACATAATCTACAAAACTCGTTGATCTAATATCTATTTTTCTGCAATTTCATTTTCGCAAAATTTCGTTGCATTTAGCCAATCAAAATATTTATACAAAATTTATTTTAACTTAATTATTATCATCTAATTACTAATAAGAAATATTTAAACTTCACAATTTAAATGTTTCAAATTGTAATAATAAATTTATATATTATTTATTATTATCTTATGTTCTGACATAAAAAAAATATGTTAAATAAAATGAAGAAAATCAATGTACAGCAAAAACAAATAAATAGAGCGTTATCATTACCTCATTAGCTTTTTGTACAATAAATTGAATACTACTAATGACTTCTCAATGAATAGATCACTCTTATAATATATTTCATTGACAAATGTAATAAGAAGCACTATCATTATACATGCTACATATTTTTCCTTTTATTCCTTGAACAAATATGTTTTATTTATTAAAAAGTATTTTTCATTGTTACCTATCAAGTAAGACAATACCTTAATGACCTTTATCATTGCCTATTTTAATACGATGTGTAAATTTGAGATACATGTACATAAAAGTACTATGTATTATTTATACCTTACAGCTTATTTGGGACATGAAATATTTTCATTTCTTATGGTTTAACATTAGAGTCTAAATCCGAGTGGTTCAAAAAGCCAGACTATATCTAAAATTGCTTTTTGCTTTGTTTGTTACTGTCTTTTATTTTTTTTTCTTTTTTACGTTTTGAACTTTCTCATCGGTAAAATAATTCTTATTGTAAGATGTTACATCAAAAAAAAAAAAAAAAAAAAAAAAAAAAAAAAAAAAAACCATTGAGATTCAGACTCTATCCCGTATTATCATAAGATTAAATAAAAGTAACTGCGCAGCCCTTATGTATATGTAGTAAACAAAGCATCAACAGCTTACTGTTATTTCTTATATCATGTCTTATATAGCATCTTACATATGGAACTGTTTTCACCATTACAATGTTCCAATCTATTCATCTTCAATTTCAGTCTGTAGAAGATTTTACGCGTCTACGGTGGTGATTTCGAGCTAATGCATGAATAATTGTCACTAGAAAATAGCACACCATCAATATTACAAATTTATCAAAAAGCCAAGAAATCGTTGTTGTTCCATCCTAAAAAAATATAACATTGACATATGTTAATGAACTTAATATAATAAAAAATAATTTAAAGGCTTCACTCGATAAACTAACCATTGATTTTTTACTATGTAATTTCTGTTTTTGTTCAATAAGGTACTTTTTAAGTGGTTCTTGAAAATGCGAACCGACAAAGGGCACAATAGCCAATAGGCTAATAAATTTATCTAAAAGCTCTTCATTAAAAGCTATTATCACTGCTAGCTGTTGTATGTGCATTTTAATAACTGCTTTTCCTATAAGCGTTGCACCAAAAAATGTCCAAAATGGAATAAGATAATGTCCACAAGTCAAGCCAGCAAGATCAAATAATGGATTAGGTATCTGTTTAAATTAAAACAAAATAATATTTTTATTTAGATCACATATAAATGTTTCAAATAAGATATAAAAGAAAAACAAAATATAATCATACCGATGCACAAGCCAAAATACCCCAGAAACCAGCTTTTTGAACAAAATGTTTCATAGTTAATTTCAAACGCATTATTAATGGCACATCTTCACCATTTTCTAATGCCTCTAAGGCTTCTAATTCCTTCAAATCATCTTGAGCAGCTTCATCGTTTTTATTACTTTGTCGACTTGTTCTTGCGGCTCTAGCCATAAAATATGGTGGCAATTCACCAAGTGCAGTACCAGCACCCCAGAACATAGCCTCTACCCGTACTTTTCTCATAATATTTAATATACCCGCTGTCCATAATGGATCAATCACCGTTGGACATACTATTTGATCTGGGTATGGTGGTTCGGGAAAATTTAAAGACCCACACTCATATGCTGCCATTGTTACGGCTGCTATATGAGGTCCCAAATAAAGCACAAAAGTGTGTAAGCCAGTACCAAGGCCTACACTAGACAATACACCCAAACCTACCCAGTACAACCACCATATAACTTTTGCTTCCCATGCTTTAAATGTCTGTAAAATTAATAAAACGCATTTTTCGTATTAGACAATTTGACAATGAGAAATGTTTGAATATATTCTAAAAAAGAAGGACTTACTTCTTGCTGTGGTCCTGAAATTCTACTTAATAACAAAAATAATGCTACGAGCGAAATTGTACTCAATACAGTTCGCTTATAACGTAATGTTTTCTTTCCTAATGAGAGTATATCGAGTAACAGTTCTCGAAAGAAATAGTTTAATGTTGTGATTGGATGTTGCCATAATGTTAAATGATCCGCATCTGCACACACTTCATTATGCTGTACACAATTTGTTTCTTGATGCGTTACTGTGGATGATATTTTTTCACTCGTAGTCCATTGTGCTCCATTAGTGGACGCAGAATTCTTAGCACGTTGAACAGCTGTCGTACTTTCAACCATCTTTTCTAGTTGAATCTGAAAAGAGAATAAATAGAAAGAAGAAAAAAAAATCCAAAAATAAACGACATAACAACAATACAAATTTTACAATTTCACAAGTCTTCGAATTTTTTGTATTTGTTGAATAAAACAAAATGCATATATATTTATCAAGCGTCGATATCAAGCACATTAAAACTTGTTCCGTTTAACTATCAAAAACTCTTATAATACTTTTGAAATATCAATTGTTATGTCTAAAAAAAAAAGCCACATACGATCCAAAAAATACAATATACAAATGAATATTTCTTTACTAATTTCAATACCATTTGTCGCGAAGCTACTATTTTAATTATTTTAACAATAAATTCAAGTTCAAATAATTATTTCTTAATAGTTTAAATATAAAATAATTTTACTTCTTTGCATTCATCGGTATTTATGTCGATAACAACGTAATCTTTAAAAAGACTGTCCTCAACAGAACTAGTCATCCTACTCTTTTAGTTTTAATAACAATGAAAATCGGATGGACGTGTTTAGTAAGATAATGTCATTGAACCAAGTACTTAAATAATAATATTGTTAACTTCGATAATAACACACAAATGAAGCTTAAATCAAAGGTCACATGTATGTTGGTGCAATGATTTACATAATTGCGTGAACAAATCGCTTATTAAAGTTTTGTTTAAATAAATCGTGTTTCTTTTTTCATTGTGCTCATAAAGTTATTATTTTCTTTTGTTCATAGATTAGTCTCATAATGCTTCATGGCTTTTTTTTTTTTTTTTTTTCTTTTTTTTTTTATAATCGTTATCAAACAATCGCAAATTCGTCCAAGAAATATACGCGTATATTTATGTATTTATTATATTCCGGAACGGACTGTAACTTCCGTTTATAGTGGAAATTTAATTTTAGTTGAGTCACGAACGATAAACTTCTAACAAAAAAAAAAAAAATGTAACGCTTTAGATTGATCAATTTGCTCGATTAAACTAATACCAAATATTATTTCATTTTAATCGCTTAAATCTTTCGTAAAGTATCAAAGAGGAAAGAGGATCTAAAAGAAGCATAAAGCATTGCAACATTAAAAAAAAAAAAGAAATAAATATTATTTACTTTACAATCGAATTGCATCTATGCAATATTGTTGAATTATTTGACCTCGGCGAGTTAATCTAGAACGAGTAACTTTACTTTATCGAGTTTTTATTATCCGACGTGTTAAAGATAGTTAGCGATAAAAAAAAAAAAAAGAAAAAAAAAAAAAGAAAAAAAAAAGAAAAGAAAAGAAAAGAAGAAGAAAAAAATATATAAATAAATAAAAAATAAAAAAAAATTGCAAGCACTCTAGCGTTGTTCATAAAATATAAAAATAACTTGAAAGAAAATAATGAACACTCGAATGGAGAACAGATGAACGTACTTTTTATTAGAGCTTCTATAAACGAAGACTTTATAATTACGTGAAGAGGAAAAAAAAAAAAAAAGGGGGAGAGAAAAAAAGAAAAGAAAGAAAAAAAAATAAACTGTAGAGATCTCAGGATTTCTCGATTAGAGACTTAAAAATGACGATAAGTTTAAAATAAATACTCTACCACAAGAGAATTTGTCACATCTACCACAAGATTGTCATCGATAATGTGACCATTCTGGTTTTCCTACGACGAATTTAATACGTAGAAACTATCGTTCCTCTTTAACGATCGAATAGCAAAATAAAAAAAAAAAAAAGAAAGATGATGAAACAATCTTATAAAGCCTCTAGCATTGACTTACATGTCGCAAAGGGGAATATACTTCGATTTTATTTAAAGACCCTTTCAAACTTTTATATCCAGCATGAAGGAAGATGTCAAAAAGAAAATAAGAAAGAAGAAATAGAATTGTTCATTCTATTATATAATAAATCATCGTTTCTGTTTGACTGTCATATTGAGACTGGACGATGATTTAAAAACAATTCTCTTTTCGTCTAACGTCACCTTAATCTTGTTGCCTGTGAAATAGCAAATGAAAGAGAGAGAGAGAGAGAGAGAGAGAGAGAGAAAAGAAAAAAATATTCCAAAATAAATTATTGAGCGTTAACACGACTTTATGGAGCAATGGAAAGATTCATAATTTCCAAATATTCAAAAAGCTCTAAACGAGATAAAGGAAAATAGAAAAAAAAAAAATCCCTTTTCTTCTTGGATACATTCAATTAATTATATTAAGCATTCAATGATTGTTGTTCAATCTTTCAAATTGGCAATCTAATTAAAGGGTATTAAAAAAACTCTTTTATTTTAGCCGTGTACTTACACAAATGTATACGTTCAAAATTAGAGCTCCTTTTTGGAAATACCCTTTGCATTGCCAATTTTTGCCTGTAAGGCAAACAATTTTAATATAATTCCATTATCTAAGAACAAATTAACATCATTTTATATTCATATTTAATTTCTCTTTATTTCTCTTTAATTTAATGTAGTTATTCAGAAGGGAAAAGAATGAAAAAAAAAAAAAAAAGAAACAATAAAAAAAGATAATATCGTCGTTATTGCTAGTTATTATCAAATAATATCAGTACTATTCAAAGTTTAATAGGTTAAATACACAGTAAGAGATAATTTAGTAGTCTACTATATAAAAGTAATCAATTATCTACTTCTTTGTGTGTTGTAGATAGGAACTTGAATGTATAGATCAAATGACAAATTCAAGTAAAAAAAATTAAAAGCATTGTAAATTTTTTGTTATTTATAAAAAGTAATAATTTTTTTTATATTATCGTGCAGAAAAAATGTGATTTCATAGAAATGTATACCAGACATTTTTTCTTTTTTTTCTTTTTTTTTTTTTTTTTTTTTTTTTTTTTTTTTTTTTTTTTTGTAAGAAGTATGAAAAACAAGGCAAAGTATTTTTGATTATTCATCTTGTAAAGTTCAATATGTCTTTTTTAATTCTTTTGATAATCGAATAAATATAATCAAGTTACCTTTGAATCTCAGTGTACTGCCACTAATATTTGTTGAAGGTTAATGAAAACTCAACATAACATGGAATTATTTAAAATCATCCTTTGTGAAATGCACATTTACTCCCAATATGAACAATTTATCAGTCACGTTACATTATTTTAAGATCCCATTTTACTTATCCCAAAATATCATAAGTTGTATAATAAAATTATCTAAAAGCTTCGTTCCAATGACGAACTGTCTTTAACAGCGTTATTTAAGGTCCTGTTAAAAATTTAATTTTAACTTATATCAATGTATGGATACACAGTACTACTCGTTACCGTTTGACGACTATGGTCTATGCATGCTTCCATGCTACATTTCTTGTCGGATTTTTATCAAATTTTACTGGATAGGATACACCAATTATATTTACAGTAACAATGTGTATAAGATATGTAATTGGTTGAGAGGCGTTAACATTGCATTTACGACCGATAGCGAATAAACTCGTGGCATATGATCAAAAATACTTAGACCAATGAGAAGCGTTTACAAAATAGCTACATTGTCATGTGACGAAGATCTACGTCTTCTGATTGGCCAAAGATAATTGCAACGTGATGCAAAGAAAAACAATGAAAATATATTTTTAATTCAAATTGATAGTAACAATATTCTTTTTAGCTTTATATATCTAATACATTTTTTATTATTTTAATATATCTACCAATTAAAGTAATAGTATGTTACTATTATTTTTAACAAAATCATTGTTAATTTGCGAATATATCGATTAGCCATTTTGTGCACATCTTTCGAATGATATTGAGCGGGAAAAACAAAAAATTTCTATAAATACGTAATTATAGCAATTCGTTCAAAAATTTAATTTATACATATCAGCAGATAAATAATGAACGTTGCAAGAAATATTGTTTCTATGAATGATGATTTGCGCCAGGTGAGCTTATTTCTTTATACTATAATACACAATTTTGTATAAAAACAGTTTTATTCATTCTAAACTTATGTTAAACATTTATAGCAAAATCTTCAACGAAAAAGATGCATACTTTTATGAAATTTAGTTACATATCTGCAACACAATATAAAAATTAATTTCAATATTGAAATATTCCACTTTATGTTACTAATAATCTGTTAACAAGATTTTGCTATTGGATAAATTTATATTGACATTTTGTTAAATAGAACATGGAATGAAATGAATGTAATATAAAAATTAAAAATTGCTATTAATGTTATATATATATATATATATATATATATATATATATATATATATATTTCATATGTATATATCTGCACCGAGAGGAAGCAAAAATTTGTTTATAAATTAGTGCTCATTGTCAAATGAATATTTGATAGAAATATATTATTTCCATAGTAATTCATAAGCATTATGAATAAAATCTAGTCTATTTGTTCAGCATTAAAACTTGAACTTGCCACGTAAGTGAACGATAAGACTTAATAAGTATCATTTTATACACATGAGATTAATAACTTATACTTAAGTGATATTTTATATACTATATATTGTAAACTTAAGCGTATATAGTCTGTTAGATGTGGCAGTTTGATCTAACGTGAATATAAAGTAGCTTGCATATAAAAAATTTTTCAGAACATAAAAGATGCTTAGAGTAAATCGACATAATATAAGTCTTCTCACAAATATATTACTTATGCATATAACATTTATCAGAAACTATGACTACCATTGCAAATGAATTAGTAATATTATTTTGCTTTTAATTTGTTTTCTTATGTGCAAACATTTGTTAACAATAATCATTTAAAAAAATGTGCTATACCTTCAATGAAAAATAAAGAAAAAGAACTGTTTTATTATTCTCTGCTTAAAGATATAAATTGTAATCATTTTAAAACATTGTATTATAAAACAATTATTATTTATATTAAAATGAAAAATAATGGAATATAGGAATTTTTAAACAGTGATAATCTCTGTTATAATATTGCAATAAAATACTTTTGAAAAGAAAAAATTATCAATAATTTACAGCTATATATGGATCATATATAGTATAGTTTTAACAATAATAATATCTGTCACGTTTCGATTTGTACTGAGATAATAGGCATATACCTGATCTCGAGAATTAAAATCACCATTAGAGCACAAAAAGATAGTTCAAGTATGGGGGTTTATAATTACATTGTCTTTGTAAATTTCAACTGAGCCAGCTCAGTATTTCAGCACTGCTATTGATCAGCAATAAAATTTGATTTTATCCATCAGTTAATCTTGATGAAACTATATCAAACAATGAATTAATATATTCAACATCACAATTTCCAATATAAATTTATAGAATGTAGGTCTGTGATGTTTTCCTTCTTACTTATGAAGATCTTTCTTATCGATATTCATAATGCTGAGTGATCATTAACGTTTCAATTTATATCTCTCATTTTGTTTAAAGGATATACAATTCTTGTAGGTGTATATACAAGACTCATATATATAGCACACTTATTTTATTAAGCAATATGCTTTTCTGTTAAGCAATAAAGAATAATGAAGAAAGTGTTCGAATAATGTAATAGTTATTCAAAATATCAGAATAAATTTATCATAATAATTTATATCATAAGTTATGCTAAATACTGAGCCACATTACACTATTTCATATAATTATATGTCTTAGAAAAGGTACCATTAATATTATGATCTGCCAACATTAAACATATTTTTGCACAAGGCACTCTGTAAACCCATGAATATATATATACATACATACATACGTACATACATATATATATATATATATATATATAAATTATTGTAAAATTTTGTTCTGATTATAACAAATAATATTTGCAAAATTTAATAAAGAATGACAGAGAACACAGGTTACAGAAATTCAATATTGTCTATGTATCTCGATTTATGAAACAAGATGAGAGATGAAGATCACAAGTACTGTTTAAAGATGTCAAACAATTTCTATTGTATCCACCAGTGGTTGATTGGCATTTACAGCATGAGGTATTACGGCTGTGCTGTAAAATATATGTATATATACAACATTAATATATAATATTTGTTATTTTTAAAAGCAACATTGTAAGCATTACAATACTATAATATATATGCTGGTTTGCTAATGGTTTGCTAATGATTTGGTTAGATGATATATAATTATGTTAAATATTATGATAGATCTTACTTAGTATTTTTATAACGAATAAATTTTTATAAAAATGTATAATTAGTAATAATATTTATTACTATATGAAATATGTAGTAAAAAATTAAATATTATTGTATTTTAATTGCGACGTGACCATCCATAGATTTTTCTTTAGAATGTTACAGTGACGTTTATTTTTATGTTAACATTAAATTGAATACTAACATTTTTATATTATATAATAAATGCCACATGTGTATTATATTTTATGCAAAATTTTGTTAATACGTTTTCTGTTTACTTCACGCATTTTGTTGGTAATCAAATATTCAAACAATTATTTTTCAAATTATACAAAACATGTAGTGAACATTACCCTGTACCAAGTACCAAAATTATGGCTTCTCTTATTAAATTCATTTGATAAAGATTGGACCTGCAGTCAATCAAAATCATATTACCATATTTACATATTATTCTCTTATATTAATAGATAGATTTTTATCAAAAAGGTATAAATAGAGATATTAATGTACTCATGAAATTTTATATTATTATTCTTATCATATATTGTCTCTATTAATACCATATATCCATCTCTTATGTATATTTATTAAAAATTAATAATATTTTTATTTATTGGTAAAATTCAAACATGTGCATTTCTGTACAGTATTAATACAAAGGAATAGTGTAAAAACAAACATCATGCACAAAGAGAAAAATCTATTTGTTATTATAATAAAACTGTATAATATATACAATTTCTCATAGAATACTTATTTGTGGATTAGCTACAAATAATGGTTATAATGAAGGACCAATGATTATTATAACAAAAAAAAAATTAGTAATTTGTAGTGATATTCTTCATTTCACTTCAGGTTGTAAATTCATTTAAGTTAGTATAATTTATTTGCATAATTAAATAGTATTTTTATATGATATCATAACGTGCGCTTTAAGCACATTAACGTGTAAACTTTCTAGTAAATGAAATGATTCCACAACACTTATAAGTACTTATTAATTTATAATATATAAAAAATTAAGTAATTCTTTTCCTTAATATATTTTGAATACAACTATAAATTCTGACTAATCTAACACCTCAATATAAGGATTCTTGGTCTAGAATACCTGATTGAGACATATAAGGAGATGTGGTGCCAAGTTCTGTTTCATCACCCCATTGTTGGGTTCCATTTCCCAACAGAGTATGTGTATCTTCATTGTACAGCCGCTCGGGAAAATTTACCCCATCTCCGAAACTGTAACCCATACCCTATCTTCTACTCTATGTCATCCTATATTTACCCTAAGTTTACCAGAGATGGCGTAACTAATACTATAATTAATAAGTTCTTCTTAATTGTTTAATACTTATCTAATTTTATACTTGTATTTGTTTCGATATTTACTTTTAGTTGAACAGCCTCTGATCTTATAAAAAATTTCTCTTCAGAATAGTTACGCCACTTCTAAAGTTTTAAAAATATTTTCTTGATGTAAAAACCAGATGCACAATACTTTTAAACTAAAGAGAATTATGTATCAATGAATTTAATTCAACAATCAACAATGAAATACACAATACTAGATATCTATAGAAACATTATGCATTTGTACATTAACAAAGAAATTCTTCCAATATTTTCATATCTTAATTATTTATATATATATATATATATATATATATATATTATATTGAACACTAGTATTGAACTTAAATCTTTTTTGAAACATTTAAATTTAACACATATCAACACTGTTTACAAAATGAATGTATAAATACAATATTAATATAAATGATTCTCTATATCACATGCCTACAATGATTTAGGAAACATCTAAGGAAACACTGTTTCCATGCATTATTTGTATGTCAGTCTTATTAAAATACAATTGCAAAATAATTGTTAAATTAAAGCTTCTCTAAGCTATAAAGTCCAACACAAACAAGTAGTGTTAGTATTAGCAAGATGGTATCAAAAAAAAGAAAAATTAGACACAAAGATTACTAAATTTTTAAAGGGCTTAAAGTATTCACAAGAAATATAATATATTGCTTGAATGATTAATGAAAATCTTAAATATAATAATTTCTCTTTATGATTTAAGTTATTTATCATAAATGCAAACAAATGCAACCAGGCATATTTGAAAATATTATTTTACACAATGTCATTACTTTGGAACTCCATCAAAAAAAAAAAAAAAAAAAAAAAAAAAAAAATAAAAAAAAATAAAAAAAAATATGTAAATCTATCAAGAAGACTCAGAGATCTTTCATGTATACATATATATGTTTATATATATATATATCGATCGCATATTTTATGAGTATTGTATGAGTTCCACAGTAAAGAATTGATGTTGTTACTACAATTGTATTTGACCTTTCTAAAATGCTGACCTGTTACGAGTACTGCCCATGGAATCATAAGTATTCGTTATGCCCTGGTGTTGCGAACGTACTGGATAGGTGACACCATTTCCAAGACTAGAACACATCCAATGCATCCAACCCAATTTAAGAATAATAATCGTTATTTCAATTTTCAAGAACTACTGAAAATACTGTATCGAAAACTCCTATTAATATATTTTTATCATTGATAAATTCGTATCTGTGATAAAAAAATCACAAATATGAATAAGAAAATATGTTTTCGATGAGAAATATCTATTTTAATTAGCATATGATACACAGAATGTGTCCTTTGCATAATGTAACCACTGGAAACATTACGAGATATATGATGCACTTAAAGAGCGTTATATAATTTTTTTCTCCATAATGAAAATTATATCTAATGAAAATTAAATAACTAAAGTCTAATCTATCTTTCTTTTGTACTATACTATTTCCACGCATGCAACAGCATGAAATAGATGTGTAATATAAAAAAAAAAAAAAAAAAGAAAGAAAGAAAGAAAAAGAAAAATATATAAGTTCAATCAATTCTACCTATTTTTCTTCCTCTGAAATTCATGCAAATTTTGCTTTATTTATTATTCATATATATTACTTAATTATTTATCATTATAGTTTATGGTTTTATTGAGAAAGACTTATCCCTATCAATAATGAATGAATAATGGAATTATGTAAGTTATATTTCAGGATAGAAAGTTGGCCTTGGTGTTTTACAAAGGCACATAATGCAAAGAAATATCTTCTGTGCATTTTCAGCAAATTATATATATATATATATATATATATATATATATATATATATATATATATATATGTATGTATGTATGTATGTATGTATATATATATGTACATACATACTTCCAACAATGTCATGCAAATTTGGTGCAATGAATTATTGTTTATTTTCATAAAATATAATATTTGAAATGGATCTTGCAGAAATAAATTCTGGATTTTTTCTGATTTTAAACATGAATCTTTTAGTAATGGCACATCAAATGACAAGGAAAAATATATAAAAAGCAATATGCACAACTACTATTCTAATTTCACATAATTACACCGGTAAAAATGAATGTTTACATTGACATTCAATATGAGCAGATATAAATATCTAAATTAAATTTCATGTACACATAGATTTATTATATTATGCTTGACTTTATTTATACGTCATATAAATATATTGTGCAAATGGTTTCTACTATTTCTTAAAGTAACATTTAATTTAATTATTTATAATATATATATAATCATAATAATCACTATAAATCACAAATATATAAAACATATATACTCACCTAGTAAAAACAGGAAGGAACCACAGCCGTGCATTATCGCCAAATACTTCTTGGAAATTATTATACTTTCCAAGACTAAAACCATCTTTGTCTTTTCCTGTGAGAAACATGGGAGGCCTGAAGGCTTCTACAAGTCAATGAAAATATAAATTAACTACAATTTCATTAGTATAATATGTAACTTTCAATGTATATGTATTTTTTTTTTTTTTTTTTTACCTAATGTTGATCTATTATGTAGCACAAGGTAGCAGTGATAAAAGAAAAGAGAATTAAGGCTCACTGCAAACATTAAAGCAGCAAAAAAGAGGAAGAGCAGGTTAAACCTACCCATTCCTTCTAATTCTCCCTATATACAAAAATTTATAATAAAATATTTTGTACATGTAATAAGAGTTGTCCATTTGAAGAAGTTCACTTACTTTCCAAAAGCGTATAACATATTGTAAAGATGTAGCTATTATAAATATACAATAAAGAAGGGCATATGCCAAGAACAACATAAAAAATTTGTAATTGTGGAAGCCTACACAGTTGTTTATCCATGGGCAATGATGGTCCATTTTTAAGACACAAGTACCACAAATGCTACAATGATGTGCTCGATCCGGCTTTATCAAGTGACATTTCTCACAAAATCGTATACCTATAAGAATAATCAATTGAAATAGAAACGTACGAAAACTTCACTCTACACTGTCCATTACCTCCTTTGATAGTACGATTTGTTACTGGTAGATCTTGCGCAAATCTTTCCAAAATCTGTCTAATAGCTTCTTCCGTTTCTGCTTGTTGTAGTTTTTCAATTTCTACCTCTGGTATTTTAAACTGTAAAAAAATGAACAAGCCATCACATTTTACAATGTAAAGTATAATTATTTTGATAACATATAATTGTTATAATATTTTCAAATTTTTGTTACCTTATCTGGAACAGATACTAAGTCTGTGAATACCGTTTGCCAATAGGACCATAAGAAGAGCAGAAATATTATGTGGAAGAAAATTAGATAGAAGGCTATAAACAAATAAAAAAAAAAAAAAATAAAAGAAAAGAAACATTAATTTTTCTTATCTATAGATGATAAAATAAATATCTTGAGCTTTGATAATTGGAATATTGTATGGTATACACACCTTTCTGAACGTCATTTTCTATCCTATCTGAAATAAAGTAAACATCGATGTTTAATTAAGCGAAGATTCAAATCTATATAAGGATACAAATAAGTAATGATAAATGTACGATATGTAGAGCTTGAATCAAACAGTCAATACTATGTTAATAATGGTATAATAACAATGACAAACAATTGTAATAATTATCTTATATCTATGTTTCTATTAAAATATATATTACTTACAATAACATAGTTGCACAACAAATGCGTAATAAGACCAAACAACGACAGCCAAGATGAAAAGTATTGGAATCCATTTGAGAATTTTTACACACCACCAACATGATTCACTTTGCTTCCCCATTATATTTATCGAATGAATGATATGCATGTATAGTTTAGTGCCTTTGATCCTTTAGTCGGTACATTATTTTTTACACATACTGACCGATATATCATTGCAATAAATCTTTGTAGAAAAAAATCTTAACATAGGTGACAGTATAAAAATTTATCGTATTATGAAAAAACACAACAAATTGCAATCCATTGCACATAACTTGCTTTTACTAATTACGAATGTAGAATATAAGAATATAAATAAAATAAAGGTTACGAATGGTATTTATTTCTGTTCATATAATACGACAGAAAATTAACTACAGTGGAACCAATTTCATGGAAAATAAAACAAACTTATGATATTTTGGATGGTATAACACTTAAAGCTGAAATCGCATCCTTGAAACATCACCACAATTCTCTTGTATCCAGTATATCATTGGAATATATAGATAAGTTTGGAAACGCGTTATACGTTTCTTCTTTATTTCTTATTTTATTATCTAATCTGGATAAATGCGATTGGATAATAAGAATTAATGGACGTTCCTCTAATTATTGAATAATAATATTTCTAAGATGGAATCCGATGTTTTAAAAGAACATGATAACGTATACATCACCGTTAACATAATTGATTTTAATTATATTTACAACGAAGATATTTTTAATCTTTTAAAATTCTAAAATAATAATTATAAATTAATTAAGAAATTAAATGATATGAATAAAGATTAAAGAATAATTTATTAATATTAAAGAGATAAAGATCGAATTTAAAAATCGTTTGAAGTTTAATACGCCATCTATGAATGTTCCAGTTTTATCTGTGTGTATTTAATACGGTTCTTATCTAAAATATAAAGATAGAGTACCTGAGTACTTTGATAATAAAGTTTTAAATAAATTTTGATCTTGATCTTGAACGTTACGTTTAATTATTCGAAGCTACAGACGAAAATATGGTTTTAAAGTTCGTAAGCAATTTATCTTTTATGTTTTTGGAGAGTCCAAGTTTAATCGAAAGGTACCAACTTGCTAAAGAGGCTGGTTTCAAGGCTGTTGAAAGTGGTTTTCCATTGGGTTTCTCTTTGGAAGAAGTTGCTAATGCAAAAAACAAAGCAAATATCGAACAAATCCTTATTAATGTATTTACAGGCACGTTTTAAATAATTAATATCAAAAAAATTTATTTTTATATATATATAATTATTGATATTATTTATTTATTTAATTGATGTTTATTTGTTTTACTACGTTGTATTGTAGCCAATCACAGTGAAGGCGCGAAGTTCAAAAAATTCTTACTCGGATAATCTCTCGGATTCTTTAATAATTGCAAAATTTTCATTATCGATCTGTGTCGTTTGTAATATTTTTATTAATTTTATTATTGAAGCCTTATAATTTTATTCATTTTTTAGGTGATACGTCGAAAGGCGAATTGGGATTCGCTGCTATACCTGGACAAGAAGAGTCGTTTAAAAAAAGCATTGAAACAACCATACAGTATGCAAAAGCATTAAATTGTAAATTGTACGTTATTAATAATTATAACTTTTTGATAATTTATTGCAATATTTACATATTTTGTTATTAAAATAGTTGATACTATTCGTGTATAGGATACATGTTATGTCTGGAAAAGTAGATAATCCAACTATAGACAATGATAAAGTTTATGAAAAAAATTTGTTGTATGCTGTAGAGAAATTTAAAGAAGAAGGATTAATAGGTGTTATTGAGCCGATTAATAGCATTACTGTACCAAATTATTATATGAACAATTTTTCAAAAGGTAAAATTTCAATTGATAACAAAAATATATAAAATTATAATATATATATATTATAATTTTATATAGATATATAATAATTTCCTTCCATGTTTGTCAAAGGCTTGAACATTGTTAAAAAAATTAACAGCCCTCATTTAAAATTGCAACTTGATATTTTTCACATGCAACATTGTTGTGGCAATCTTACGCATAATATCGAAGAGTTGCTTCCTTTTATTGGTATGTATTAATAAATTTATCAAATATTTTATTTACGTATAACAATAAAGTTATACTTTCATTATCTTAAATCATTTCAGGGCATATTCAAATAGCTCAAGTACCACACAGACATGAGCCAGATACAGCAGGTGAGATAGATTACAAGTATGTTCTCTCATTATTGGAAAATAAAGGTTATCAAGGATACGTTGGTTTAGAATATGTACCAAAAACAAATACTGTCGATGGATTAAAATGGATAACAAAATTTGGTTATTCTTTGTAATGTTATGATATATCTTATATACCTGTGGCATATAATAATATTTAAAAATAAAATATATGTTATATTACAATTTGTTATTCTATTTTTCATTTTTAATAATATTATTTAAGATCGTTTCTTTTTTCCTTTTTTAACCATAGTAACTTGTTCCGGCAAAGGAAGTTTTAAAGTGAACGTTTTCTTGTCATTTTTGTTAGGCACAGCTGCAATTATTTTGGCAAGATCTATTAATTTCCTAATTCCTATTCGACTATTTAACATAGTTGCAAGTAATTCTAGATCTATTATGAAGTCAGAAATAATCAAGCCTAAAATTATACAATGTATGATAGCTTTATCTTTCATACTAGCAGGTCTCAACCTAGAAAAATTTATTATTAACATAGTACAAAGTCAATATTTCAGCTGTTTATAAAATACAATATATGAAATATAAATGAAAATAAAAATTCTTTACCTCCCACTATAACTTTGTATGCTATAAGTTTCAATAATGTGTGAATTAACTTCTTCCGAATAAGGGCAAATATTAATTCCACGTTTTTTTGCATCCTTTATGGGTATATTTAACCATTTGGAAACTGTTTCAATGTACAATAGAAGAGCTACTTTCTTTATATTATCTGGATCAGACTTCAAAAATCTTAAGGCATGCGTGAAAAATTTTGATTTGCTATAAATAAAGTAAAAAAATATGAGTAGATTATCAGTATTGAAAATATAATATATAGATAAATGCAAAGTTACCCTTCAGGAACACGATTTATAGTTTCTTTAGCTGTTTCGTAGAGAGTTTCTAATTTATTTTCTGGTATGATATCATTTATATTATAAACGTCTTTTACATTAGTAGCATCTCTGTTACAATGAGGTAAATGTATGTTTGTTATACTATCATTATCTGCTATTTGTGTCTCTAGATCTTCCTGATTTATTTCTATATCTACAATAAGAATAAATCATTTTATTATAAATTTTGTATGAGATGAAAAGTAAATTAAAAAGAAAAAGAAAAAAAAAAATTAATAATATTAATTATTTTACTTGAAACAGTTTTTTCAAGATCATCTTTAACAGCATTGACATTAATCTTCATTCTTTCAAATTGCTCTGTTTTTCTCTTTACTTTTTTTGAACCAAACTGTTTATTCAATAAAGCAATTCTCTCAGCATCTGTATTTTTATTATTATCTATCACTTGTTTATCAAGAACAGGACTTACAGACCACCTTTCTGCTTGTACCAATCTAATCTTCCCAGTCCTTTTATTATGAAGTACAAGCATTGTTTGCATAAACTGCTGTTTATTATCTGGCGTGTAACCCTTATAAACAATTTGTCCATTGGACACAGCCAGTAATTTCTTTTCTCTTTTTTTATCATAGTAAAGACCACAAGACATAGTCTCCGCTGCTTCATCTTTTAGCTCGCCGTTTTGAAAATTAACTGATAATATAAAACAAATAAAAGACTTAAACTTATAAACAAACATTGTAAAATAAATAATTATTCCTTACATGAAAATATATAAAATACAATCAATTTATATTTAAATTACCGATTATGGGTTTCACTTTTTTAGGTTGTATAATAACCTCATCTATAACGCCTTCTAATAATCGTTTCATTTTCACTATATTTATACTAACTAAATATAAAATGTGCTTTATATTAATATTATATTCGTTTGTTACAGATGTACAACTTGTTTATATTCACATATAAATATTACACTATTGTTTTGAAGAAATTAACTTAAACACGTGTTCTTTACTTTTATTAGGTTATACGCTTTGTTGACGCGTTGTTTAGTTTCATAGAGTATCCCGATTGTAGCGTCACCTGGAGTCATCATTATTCAGCGAAAAAAAAAAAAAAATACAATATTTACAAAATTGAAAGTGAAAATAATTAACATTCTATGCAGATTATAAAAAAAAAATATATTTGTTATCTATCTAACCTGATATCTATATTTGAAATCTGATATTAAAAAAGAAAACCATTGAACATACTTGTAAGGAACTAATGATATGTTTATGTAATTGTTTTGGATCATTAAAAAAAAAAGCCTTTTATTTGTGCATAAACTATTCTTGAGAAATACCATTCTTTAACACGATTAAAAAAAAAAAAGAAAACAAAGCTTTTTCAAAAATTCGAAAGTATGTCCTAGATTAAAACTTCGTCTTTAAGATGAGGCCTTGTTCATCGAAATTGGTTAAGAATTACGCCTGTTCTCATAATTGATGCCGTAAATTTTATAACATTACAGAATTAAGAGCAATGAACAGCCTCAAAATGTTTAGCCTCAATATCAGTACTGAGATATAGCAATCGTACATCGTATATATATATATATTTAATTATCATAGTTTTATAACGACCTCTATATATAAACCAACTTCAAGTCGTGTCGAATATTCAATTTCTCTGTTGCTCTCTTTATGTGATTATCATTTTGACGATGTATATTCATAATATTTATAAATATAATTTATAAATTGCTACAAAAATTAAATCTTTAGTGTATTAATTTAAACGTGCCAATCAAATATATTATATTTTGCTATGGTAAATTTAGGTTAACTCGATATTCTGTTGTACAATAAGTAAATAAATGTGACGCATGTATTCTCAGTTTTTCTGCTTAAAAAAGGTATGTAAAGTATTATTTTTTTTATTATTGTTTTATTTTATGTATCGTAGGCATCGAATGATGGAATTCCACCACCTGCCACAGTACCCGGATTTCCACCGGCAACACCTAATATGACACCTGGTTTTGTACCGCCTATTATGCCTGCAGCATCCTTTATTCCTCCTCCTAGCTTACCGCCTGGTCCACCAGGAATAATGCCACCTCAGTTTTCTATTCCTCCACCTGGTTTTAGTTTTCCAATTACCGGTGCACCAGCACCAGAGGCTGGAGTAATAGGTTAGTATATATTATAAAAAATTTAGTCTATATTGCATATTAACTCAATCATTATTTCTTCCTTTATGGAATATTATAGCAGCACCACCACAAATAACAGCTCCAGGAATTCCACCCCCAACTCCTATAGCAAGTGAAACTGCACCAGGTATACCTGTGTCGTCAGAAAAGAAAACGGATTGGACCGAACATAAAGCTCCAGATGGTCGTACTTATTACTATAACAGTGTTACTAAACAATCGCTATGGGAAAAACCAGATGAATTAAAAACGCCAAGCGAATTATTGTTGTCACAGTGTCCGTGGAAAGAATATAAATCAGAAAATGGAAAAGTATATTATCATAATGTAACTACTAAAGAATCCAGATGGACTATTCCTACAGAGTTGGAAGAATTGAAAACTAGAATAGCGGCTGAAGAAGCTGCAGCTGTTGCAGCTGCAGTAGTTGCAAGTGCTACAAATACGTTAGTAAAATGTTAAAGTTTTACATTGTTTGATCATTTTAAATATACCTCTATTTATTCTTTATGTATTTTTTTTTTTTCTTTTTTTTTTTCACAGAATAGTTCCGGTAGCTATACAACATTTGTCTCCAAATATTAGCACTTTATCGCAAACAAGCACGCCCGAACCTGGAGGAAAATCTGCTATTGAACAAGCTATGGCTGCAACACTTGCGGCTATAAATATTCCAACTCCACCTACAAAACCAGATGAAGATAGTAATTCCGCGAAAGGATCAGCAAATGATAGCCGAACGAGTACACCTGAACCCAAAATGCAATTCAAAGATAAAAAGGAAGCGATAGAAGCATTTAAAGAATTATTAAAGGAAAGAGATGTGCCATCTAATGCTACATGGGAACAAGCAGTAAAATTGATTCAAAATGATCCAAGATATCCACAGATGAAGAAATTAAATGAACGTAAACAGGCATTTAATGCATATAAAACACAGAAACTTAAAGAAGAACGGGAACAGGAAAGATTAAGGTAAATATATAGATATAAATATATATAGATATAAAATATATATATATATATATATATATATATTTATATATATTTTGATTTGAAATTTATGAATATAATTTTAAAGTTGCAAGTTTTATCGACAGATTAAAAAAAGCCAAAGAAGATTTAGAACAATTTTTATTAGAAAACGACAGAATGACAAGTACTACTAAATATTACAAGTGCGAAGAAATGTTCGGTAATTTGGAAATATGGAGAGCAGTAGGAGATCCAGATAGAAGGGATATTTACGAAGATGTTATATTTAATTTGGCAAAACGTGAGAAAGAGGAAGCAAAACAATTAAAGAAAAGAAATACCAAAAGGCTGGCGCAAGTTTTAGATACAATGACAGATGTCACATATAGAACCACATGGCAAGAAGCACAAGCATTGCTCTTACAACATTCGGCCTTTGCGGAAGATGCAGATTTGCTTGAAATGGATAAGGATGATGCTTTGTTGGTATTTGAAAATCATATTCGACATTTGGAAAAGGACGAGGAAGAGGAAAAGGAACGTGAGAAAAAACGGAGAAAGAGACAAGAAAGAAAAAATCGTGATGGTTTCATTGTAAATACACGTTTACTTAATTTTTTTTTTTTTTTTTTAGTATATGTAATTTCTTATTGCATAACATATATTTTAGAGTTTATTGGACGAGCTTCACGAACAAGGAAAACTAACATCCATGTCTCTTTGGGTAGAACTATATCCTATGTTATCGGCCGATTTACGTTTTTCAGTTATGTTAGGACAACCAGGATCAACTCCTTTAGATTTATTTAAATTTTACGTCGAAGACCTCAAGTCCAGGTTTCACGATGAAAAAAAAATTATTCGAGAGATTCTTAAAGATAAAAATTTCGAGGTACAAGTTAATACTACGTTCGAAGAGTTTGCTACGGTTGTTTGTGAAGATCGAAAGTCTGCTACTTTAGACGCGGGAAATGTTAAGCTGACGTACAATTTGCTTCTTGAAAAAGCTGAAGCACGAGAGAAGGAACGTGTTAAAGAGGAAACACGAAAATTCAAAAAACTAGAAACAAGTTTCAAGAATTTATTAAAAACTATCAATGTCGATTATCAAATGACGTGGGAAGATGTGAGAAATAAATTGGAAGAAGAACCAGATTTCAAAGCGATAACATTGGAAAGTGAAAGAATAAGAATTTTTAAGGACTATCAACATGAACTTGAAGAAAGTTGTAGTCATCATCATATCAGGAGTAAAAAGAAAAAGACGAAAAAGATGAAACGAAAATCTCGATCTCGGTCTCATAGCGTACATATAATTTTTATTTTATATACATATACATACATACATATATATATATATATATATATATATATATATATATATATATATATCTTTGTTTATGTAAAATATTAACACATCCTATTATTTAATAGGAGTCTGAAGGTAGTGAAAAAGGATTGAAAAAGAAACGGCACAAATCACGTTCTGCAAGTATAGCCAGTAAAACAGATAGTTCTGAATCTGATACAAGAAAGACGAAAAGAAAGAAAAGTAAAAAGAAAAGAGGTCGAAGCCATTCCGTAAGTTATGTAACTTAAATAATATATTTTTTATTTAATACATTTTTTTTTTTTTCCCTACGAAATAAAATATTCTTTATATACGTGTGATTTGCAGCGTTCACACTCAAGACTACCGTCCTCCGAAGAGTCTCCAGAAAGAAGACGAAAAGAAGATAAGCATAGAAGACCGTCTGTTCATAGCGAAGGATCTATTAATGAAAATACAGAACATCATGAACTCTCCGAAGACGAATTGGAAAAACAAAGAGCGCAACTTCTTCGAGAATTGCAAATGCAACAAGAAGATAATTAATACAACGATTAAAATAAAATCAATTCTTTTTGATAATTAAGAATATCGATTAACATTTAAAATTCACTTAGAATATACGTCATCAATTTTCAATATGTAGGTATAATTCTCTACAAAAAAAAAAAAAAATATATATTATATGTATGTAAGGAAATAAATTCGATACACTGACTCATTGAATTTATGGTTGTCAACCTCCTATAATAAAAATCCAATACATATTTATGGATATATATACAAAATAGATATTGTTAATGCAAATACTAAAATGCTATTTTTTATTACTATTGACAAGAAATGAGATAAGACATGCCCCTATTTATTTGCTTCCGTTATTTTAATTTGTTATTTCTTTGCATGCTATTAGGCGCAATTCAACGTCATAAATGGATGATAAAGTTATTTATTTTATTAATTATAAAGAAAATACAAACCCAAATATGTCTGTAATTGGTCATTGTTATTAAGAAATAAAAAATTACAAAAATTAAAAAGCTTAAAAAGATTATTTTTGAAATGTATATAGTTTGACCTTCTATATTATTTACATGTTAGTAATTTTATTTTAATATTATTTTAATGTAATTTATTACGTTTTAAAATTCTTGAATCATAAATAATGAGTACATACATATATGTATTTACTCGTATAGCGTAGATTGTGGTGCATAAACATATGTATATATTGCATATAGATAGAACAAATGAAAACAAACTATATGTAAAATCATGTTACGCAATTATTTAAAAAAAGGTCTTATTTTTATTATTATTATTTTTTTATTTTGACAGCTACAATTCGAAGGACATTCGATCTGTACAGAAATTACGATGAAATTAGTTTCCAATAGTATAGATTTGCTCAAGATATTATTAGCGGAGAATAGTCGTTGGATTAGAGAGAGAGAGAAGTCATTGACAAATAAATATGTGTGTCTGTGTATGTGTATATAAATGTATGTGTATATATATATAAATTTCTAATTGATCGAAAAGAGAATAACGAGAACGCTAAAATGTCTTCTTTCACGTAACGTTTATCGAATTATTCTCGTTGTCGATGATAGCCCCATTTTTTCCTCTTTCATTTTTTTTTCCTCTAAAATCAAGCGCATGCGTCGAATTTATTGTAATTTGGTAGTACCCTTGCTACGGCCCTGCTTTTATGCGACCGAATTTACAAGGAGTGGGGTTTGCGAAGGTGGTTAAGTTTACCATTTGTCCGATGATTGCTGTTGTCGCCTTTCGTGATTCCGGAGGTTCGGTTCGTTAAGAGAAAGAAAAAAATAGAGAGAGAGAGAGAGGGATAGAGGGATAGAGACAGGTAAATGAATTTTGTCCTTCGATTTGAAAACTCAAGTAAGCCAATTTTGTCGAACGAACGAAGAAGATAGAGAAGCAAAGGGAAGTCCAACGAAGAGAAGAGAGAAAGAGATAGATATACGAATAGAGATATAGATAGAAAGAGAGAGAGTGAGAGAGAGAGAGAGAGAGAGAGAGAGAGAAAGAGAAAGATAGAACGTGATCGAGAGCGAGAGTGAGAGAGGGGGCGTTTGAGTAAGTGGAAAGGGAGAAGGGCCGAAGAGCTACAAAGAGCTACAATGTTGAATATCTGTCGTCAAGTTTTTATTACAAATAGCCAAAAGTGAGTAAAATCATAGGGAAGAAATTTCATTGTCCTTGAATAATGGGATCCGCCTATGACATGCTTTATTTCTTTTTTCTTACCTTCTAACATATCAGATACTAAAATATCAGAGAATATATTGATTATTTTCGCGCATTGGCCCGTGTGCTAAGGTATTTTAATGTGTGTCCAATATTTCATCTACGTACTTATGTGGTGTATGCACGCACATATGCATCCTACGCACGTTCTACATGCATCCTATGTATCTCTCGTATGCTTACTGTATGGTCATATCGACAAGAATAATTTTCTATTTGTTTGTTGTTTGTTTCAATGAGCTTATACGTGTGTGTGCGCGCGCGCGCGCGCCTGTTACGTAGTGTTGAAAAGGTTTACGAACAAATGTTGCGTACGCAAGCATTTCAAAAATCTTTCTTAGATGTTTACTGTATATTAATAGCCTCTACTTTTTTTTCCGTAATATATTTTTAATTTTCATATATATATATATATATATATATATATATATATATATATATATATGTTTGTGTGTGCATATATATGTGAGAAAAAAGAAGGTTCTATATCCTTCCACGATTTAAAAATTTTCCATTCGACAAAAACGAATCCGACGTTCGAATGGGTCGTTGACCAATTAGCTCTCATATGTTGCATTTCGTAGTTTCAATATTATATATATATATATTTCAATATTATATATATATATATATATATATATAAATAGAAATATATAAACGTATTTATTTCAATGAAGAATATGCATGTACGTAATTTCAAACGCTTATGAATCATCTACGTCCTGCCTTTTTTCTCTTTCTTTTTTTTTCTCTTTCTTTTTTTTCCCCCATTTTTTCTCTCCTTCTTTTTTCTTCCCCCCACCCCCGTCTTCCCTCTAAACATTTTTCAATCTATCTCATAACTGTCAATTAACTCGCCCATTCAGATTAATTTGGCCTGCCAATGATCTTTTACTCTCTCACGTTTAATAAAACCCTTATTTTTTTCCTTCTTTTCCTTCTTTCTTTCTTTTTCCTAAACTTTATTGAAATCTTATTAATAAATTGTACGTAAAAATGCATTAGAAGTTTTTTTTTTTTTGCGTTAGGTATGAATTTCATTGTGAAAAGAAGGAAGGCATTCGTGAAAGTGATAGCGATTTTATCCTTGAACGGTCGTTTTCATGACTACGCGGCTTTCTTTAACATCTGTTATCGAGGATATTAATTTTGTCGCTTATCTCGAATTAATTTGCTATTGCCTCATTAGCAGGTCAAGTTTTATTTGAAATTCCACTCATTTCCGTATAAAATATATTCAGTTTCCTGTTTTTTTTTGGATCTTAATATATCGATACGCGATACGTGATGTCACGCACGTATATATAATCACATACACATGCAACATACGTACATATATATACATACATATACATATATATATATATATATATATATATATATATATATATGTATATCTATCTCGACGTTTCGCTCATGTATCCGTACTGTTTCTTTAATTTTTTTATTTTTCTTTTTTATCTTTTTTTTTATCAGTAAGGTTAAAAAAAATATATTCAGTGCATTAATAACGATAAAAGTAAATTATGCTAATCGTTCTCTGTTTTGACTGTAGCTCGAGACTCATTGATTATTTATTTTCATTTTATCGTGTCATCATTTTAACAAACGAATATGTTATTAATATTATTATCCATATCATTTGATATGTGTTATTTTTAGAGAGATAATCCTAATAAAAAGGGTCACCAAGTATATTATGTTATGTAACAGTCTGACCACAAAGTATTTGACACATAAACGTTAGTAAAAATAACATCATCTTATACCATTGCATTTATATTTATGTAATATTTTATAATTTTCAAGTTTGATGTGTTTTTGGTAAAATTCGTTTTCCGTTTTTTTTGTTTTTTTTTTTTTTTTTTTTTTCGTTTTTCCCATCTCAATGTACTTTTTTTTCAATGCAAATTTTACTTTTTAATTTCAACTTTTCTTTCTTTATGCGTAGCTTTTAAATTCCAGTTGGATTAATCAGCTTTTATGGAATTAATCTTGTTGAGATAATACTGTGAACAGAGTGTCCCAAGTTATGTGTCTGTACACAGATAAATATTTAAAAAAGATATCACCCTGCTTTAGGATCAATATTTACTTATATTTTATCTTCCTTTGTGACAAGAAGATAATTTTATTCAGAAAACAATCATGCATATTTATTTTCTTCTTCTACTTCCGTCATTATTTATTTTATATTATTATTTGCAGAGTAGGTAAAAGATGTCTAGGATCTATAGTGCCTCTACCAAATCCTCCAGATGTACCATTGGAGAACGAACCTATTCTAGGTTATACAAAAGGAAGCAAGGAACGGGCCGAATTAGAGAAGGTCTTGGATGAAATGGCAAGTGAATGTACCGAAGTACCATTAGTGATTGGTGACAAAGAAATCAAGACGGATTTGTGCAAATATCAAGTTATGGTACGCATAATTGTAGCATATATTACATCATATATTTATAATAAAAAGGACAGATCTTATAAATTACATCACTTTGTAGCCACATAACCATAAAGCTAAAATTGCTAAATATTATTGGGCTACGCCAGATTTAGTACAGAAAGCTATCGACGTTGCTGTGAAAGCTCAAAGGGAATGGGAGAAGTGCCCTATTGAAAAACGATTAGAAATATGGTTAAAGGCTGCTAATCTCATGTCAAAGAAATATAGACAACACTTAAATGCTGCCACTATGCTTGGACAGAGTAAATCTGTTATTCAGGCGGAAATTGATAGTGCTGCTGAATTAATTGATTTCTTCAAAATACAAGGATCTTATGTTAAGGACGCTTTGAAGTATAAACCAATTTCACCGAATAAAACTGTATTAAATTCATTGAGGTATCGTGGAATGGACGGTTTTATTGCTGCGGTATCACCTTTCAATTTTACTGCTATTGGTGGTAATCTTAGTTATACTCCAGCTTTAATGGTTTGTATCTTTTTTTAATCTTTCTAGATTGATTATCGTAAAATAATTCGCATGAGTAAATTTGATTTATTTTCCTATCATAATTTTATATAGGGAAATGCAGTTTTATGGAAACCATCAGATACGGCTTTGCTTTCCAATTGGTGGATCTTCAAAATATGTAGAGAAGCTGGTGTACCACCAGGCGTTGTGAATTTTGTTCCTTGCGAAGGTCCAGTTTTTGGAGATACGATAACTGCTTCCCCTTATTTGTCTGGTATTAACTTCACCGGATCAGTACCAACATTTAATCGTTTATGGATGCAAGTTGGTAAAAATTTGGGAAAATATAAGAATTATCCGAAATTAGTAGGAGAATGCGGTGGTAAGAATTATCACTTTGTTCATCCAAGTGCCGACGTACAAACGGTGATTATCGCGACAATAAAAAGTGCTTTCGAATTTAATGGTCAAAAATGTTCAGCATGTAGTAGAATGTATGTTCCTGAATCTTTATGGTCTAAGGTAATATATTAAACAATTACTAATCGTTTTACGAATTAAATGTTTCTTCATATATTGAAATTGATTTCAGATAAAGGATGGTCTTTTATCGACACGCGATGAACTTAAAATAGGCGATATTAGAGATTTCTCTATTTTTACTGGGGCCGTTATCGATGCCACGGCGTTTAAAAGAATTTCTGGTTATATCGAGCATGCTAAAACGTCAAGTGACTTAGAAATTATTGGAGGTGGTCAATATGACGACAGGTAAATTTTACGAATCGTTATTATTAAACAATTTGCTGAAATACATGTTTTCTTATATTAATCAAAAAAATTCACACTTTCTCAAAGCACCGGATACTTCATTCAACCGACGATAGTAACGACAAAGAATCCAAATGAAAAAATCATGACGGAAGAAATATTTGGACCTGTATTAACCATTTATATTTACAAAGATTCGAAACTCGATGAAACGATGAAATTGGTCGAAACTTCGACCCCTTATGCATTGACAGGAGCTATATTTACCCAAGATGAGTAAGTTTTATTACTAATAAGTTTTATTATTATTAATTTAGATATCTTAGGATAATATAGAATAGGAACAAAATATGATACGTTCATGTAAACAATTTTAACAGACAATGGGCGAGAAAAGCATTGGAAGAACTCAAATACACAGCAGGTAATTTTTATGTAAATGATAAATCTACTGGATCGGTTGTTGGTCAACAGCCTTTTGGTGGTGGCAGAATGTCCGGTACGAATGATAAAGCTGGTGGTCCTCATTATGCTTTACGTTGGTCGTCACCTCAGGCAATTAAAGAAACATTTATTCCTTTGAAAGAATATGATTATCCATATATGAGGTCGTAAACACTCGAGTGTTTAAATGTCGATTTAAATAATATAATAATACAGATATAGGTCCGCGCGCGTGTATCGCTGAGCGATTATATCGCACTTCAAATTGAGATGCGATACCGAATGTCTATAGTTGTAAAAATAATGGGATCGTCTCGTGCATTTCTTAATGTGGATAAGTTTAAATATACGAGTAAATATCGCTAGTTAGACTTGCGAGGCAATCTCGATTTGTTTTTGGCGTATTTAAAAATCAATTTTTTGAAGGCTGTAAATGTAAATAACAAAGTATGATCCTTAAAGAGAGAGAGAGAGAGAGAGAGAGAGAGAGAGAGAGAGAGAGAGAGAGAGAGCGAGAGAGAGAGAGAGAGAGAGAGAGAGCGAGAGAGAGAAAGAGTTATTACGTGTATGTAGTTTATGCCTACATAGAGTTACGTTTATAATACGTTTACAGACTTTGATAATATATATATATATATTATATATATATATATTATATATATATATATATATATATACACCCACACACACACATATATATAATATATATACATAGTCGATCTTGTGTTCTGCAAAACAAGAGAAATGAATTCTTTTACGTTTAAAATATTTTAGCAGACATAGAAATATCGGCTCGATGTGTTCTCTAAAATAGGCTTCGATAATGCCACTAACAAAGCGTATAAATGTAATTTATATTATTGCATGTAATTTAGAGCTTTCTTATAAATACATCAACGCCTCAGGAAATTATCACAAAGTGAATAAAGATGTTAAGGTAGCCTTATTTTCAAAGTTACTATAGTTCAGGGCACGATTCGTGGGTCAGAAATGAGTATACGTTATAATGTTTATATGATGCGAAAGAGGAATGCAGATTAGCTGTTTGAAATAATTTTCAAAATTGCTCTCGAACGACAAGAACAATTATTAAATCATTTATCTTTATTCTTTTCTTTTTTTTTTTTCTCTCTCTTATTTTCTGACGTACGAAGTTAATATGATGACAAGATTCGTATGTGACGGAGATTTATTCGTAAGGATTGTTAAAATTTTCTAATTATAAGTCATACGTTGTAAAAATCGATTATTTAATCGATGTGTTGCAGTATTTTTATTATTTGGTTTATAATTATATAGAATTTAAAAACAACACATCTTTTTCGAGCATTTGGATACTGCTGTTATGTAGAAAATTTGTGTTGCTCATATATTTATATGATATATTTATACATAAATATGTATCACGTGTATATATATATATATATGTATACATATACATATATATGTATGTATGTATGTATGTATGTATGTATGTATATATAACAAATACATTTCTTAATATGTAGTTCAACGAGCAATTGCTAGTGATATTTTATTCACAGAATTACTTTGATAATCTGAACAGTATGAATATTGGTGTTAGCACATATAAATGGCTAATAGTTATTGAGTATATCATTAATACAATGTTCAACACAATATAATTGGTTTTCTTATATGATCGGCGCCTTTTGTGATATATAATTATTATTATTATTATTATTATTATTATTATTATTATTATAAAATAATAGATCTATGTAAAATAATAATTCCTGTAAGTCCTGCACAGCAGAAAGAAATTTCTGTAATCGTTATGCAACTGTTGCTTGTCTTGAATGTGATTTAATGGAGACCATTGGTCTCACGAGTCAAACAATCATCGTATACTTATCAATAAACAACTGAAGGTATACTAGGTACATTGACGGATGTTACGATGTAATTTATTTGAACTGTAAAATAGCAATAAAATGAAATGCTATTCACAACGCTCGCATATCGATTTCTTCTACTTGTAACATTGTGTTCAATGTTAATGATAATACGTCTGATAACTGATAAAAATTTTATAAACAAATGAAGCATAATATAAAATAAAACAAGATTTGGTTAGCCCAAGGAATGTTTAGAAACGAAATTTCACAGAACTGTGTATTATTAATTATATTATGTTTATATTAATGTAATCGTTATATCATGCTTTTGTTATATGTGTTATATAACATAACATGAATAAAGGAAAATATGATTTTCAACAGACATGCTTCTTGAGATATTCACAAAGACAATAAATTTAATTGTTACATTAATTCAATAATTATCGAATATATAAATTTTGAATTAAAGATTCGCGCCAAGATGATACTTCCGATTCGAGTAGGCGCTGATTGGACGACGTGTCACGTCACTTTAGATCGACCAATCGTTGTCGCTCTTATAAAATTCGCCTTTTCTGATTGGAAGATGGTAATTGTAATTTCTTGACAAATTATTTCCGTTTTGATTTCGATTATTCGTAACGGCCGAATACGAAATAAGTGATCTCGGGAAAGTGTTTTCTTATAAAATTTCATTATTTTGTGATTTTCTTATATATATTAGTCTATTAAAAGTGATTATTATAGATTTTGAACATGATCATCGATAATTATCGAATATTCATTGAAAATTCGTACTAATTGGTAAATAATTAGAATTTATATTTCAAATATATATTTCTATCGTTTTTTTTTCTTTTTACTATTTTACAATTTCGCTAAGAAATATCATCGTTGTTGATTTTTTGTCATTGCGCCAATACGATTATTATTTGCATTCATCTTATGAAACTAATCATTGCCATATATTAAGAAATATCGATTATTTCATGTATTGCATAATTGCATAATGGATTTTTCAGAAAATCAGCCATTCTGTGGATCTTCCGGATTGACAATAAATTTTGAGATGCATCACGAGATTTTCATGATAATTCGATGTAAATCGTATCGCCAAGATCCGGATTGGTATAAGGTATTTATCAAAAAATTAATAGAATATTTGCTTAGACAATAAAAAGTTAATGCACTATAAGGACTAATATATTAATTACGACAAACGATATGTTTTTTTTTTTTTTCTTTTCTTTAATCGGATTAACATTTTATAAAATATTTCGCGAGGTTTTCAATTCAAAATAGATTGAAATAGTTGTAAAAAGCAAACGTGCTATAAACTACAATTAAATTTATAATAACAAAGTCGTAATTACTACGTATCGATCGAATTAACATATAATTATTAGCATATAGAACGAATAAGTTTTAACCAATGGCAAATTTCGTTTTCAAGGGGGTCCGATAGGTTACAAATTTTAGGAGCGCAGGCAGTGCGGGGGAGGGGGGCTGCGGTCCCCATTAAAATAAATCAATTCCGCAGGATGTATATTTTCTCGCTTGGACTATTCATGAAAACGATGAAGCGAGAAATCCACTGTACAAATTCAATTATACGTAGTCGCACAAATATAGAAATTAAAATTATATAACGGACCAGCAGATATTAAATTGAATTTATTATACGTGTAATATAAAATTTATATCGTCGTGTGGGAATGGGGAGTTGGGGGGGAGTGCGCCCCCATGTCTCACGGGGCCCCGAGGCGAGCCAAGTGCACCTCCCACCGCCTAGTGCGTGAATTCGCCATTGGCTCTTTCCCTCTCTCTCCCTCTCTCTCTCTCTCTCTCTCTCTGTCTGTCTGTCTAACCTATAAAAATTACTCGAAGGGATCGAAGCGGACGATCGAAATGACGATAAAAAAACAAAAGAAAAAAGAAAAGAAAAAAGGACGAGGGATTATTTTTCAACAAAATGCTTTTAATATAATCAATAATAGAAATATCTTAATGGCTTTATTATAGATTTTTTTACTTATGGTTACGTGTTCACGATCGATATCATATCGAATTCTCCGATAACTTTAAGACGTATTCAATCATGGCCGCGGCACGGCTTGTCCAAACCTGATTAAAAAATCGGCTCCGATCGATCGACTTAACTTTTTCTCCTGTTCGAATCTTCTATGAGAAGAGAAAAAACTTGGTCGGTTAAAGTGGTGTCGATTCGAGGTGTAGGTGGAGTAAGAGTAGGAGGAGGAGGAGGAGGAGGAGGAGGAGGGTAGGTTGGGTATGGGGGCGGAGGAGGGTAGTAGTCGAAGAAGGCGTCGGCAATGGTGGTCGAGGAAAAGGAGGAGGAGGAGGAGGAAGAAGGAGAGTGAGGGTGAATAGATGAGGGAGGGAGGTGGAGGAGAAGGATTGAAAGGCTTAGGGGAAGTCGCCGTTAATGGCTCGACCAGAGGATTTCCTGGCCTTCTTCCAGCTTTTTTACGAGTTTTTCGAGCGTTCAGTTCTGAAACGTTCACTCAAATCAAGATACTCACCTTTTCACGAATAGATGCTGTGGCTGAACTAACATCGTAGCCTCGGCTCCTCCTCTTACCTCCCTCCGTCTTTCTACCCTCCTCCTCCTTCTTCTTCTTCTTCTTCTTCTTCTTCTTCTTCTCCTTCTCCTCCTTTCTGCCAGTAACTTCAAGCGACGCTTTTTTCCTTTCTTCATCCATCTTTCGTTACTCTCTCGTGGAGCCCTTTCTCGGGGCTACGTTTATCCTCTTGTTTTCTCTTTCCCTCTCTCTCTCTCTCTCTCGCTCTTTCTCTTCTTGACTTTTTCTAAACACTACTACCGCAGTAGTGGCACTATACTCGAGTGGGGGAGACTGAGTGAGTCAGAGAGAGAGAGAGAGAGAGAGAGAGAGAGAGAGGG